>NC_061109.1:34648192-34658192 GCF_015104395.2 Macrobrachium nipponense
TAGTGCCAGTGCCACAGTTGTCGCAGCAGCCTGAGCAGATGCCCCTCCGACATCTTCAAAGGGTTTGAGTCTTTCAAGGCCCACCAATGGTATTATCAAACCAACCTTAGAGCGGTTAAAGGAAGAAGGGAGAAGGGCATCGAGGTTTTCAGAAACCTTACAAAAGTCAATAGTCTATCTGCACAAGTGCCTGGCACAGAGCCACCTAGGCCAGGCCTTGGCTATTAAGCCCATATATATTTCAAGGTCCTTAATTTTGAACTCAGATATCGAAAATATATCCGTCAAGATTAAAAAAAATGACAGGTGCTTTCTCCAAAACTGGGTAAATGACTGCCAAGGGGGGATAATCAAAGATGGCGGCTGGAAATAGGATGTACTGTGCATATTAAATTTGGTACCTACTATCGTTCACAGCAGAACACAATTTGATGTGCCTGTTTTTACTCATTTCTTCACAAGGAATAGATTTCTTGATTAATTTTCTGAGCAGAAGTTACTAATATACATACAAATATTTTGGCAATACTTGGATTTAATCATGGAAATACAGAAGTTTATCTGTGTTTTATGATACAGCATTTTGTTGCTTTCTCCTTGGAAAACGTTAAAGTAAGTCTCCAATATATTTGATTTATCAATATCTCAAGAGACCTGCAATAGTGGGTAATTTTGTGTTTTATAGAATTGTTCGGCAGCTATAGCAGTTGTCATTGCCATTAACATATTTATTTTCATGTGTTGCACATATACTGAGTAACTGAGTTAACTATGGATAAAAGTACAAGCCAGAAACCTTCTCAACACGAACATCAACAAGGGATACTGTTGATGAAAAATACCTCAATTGAATTTGACGCTTTCAAATACATTTGCCAGAAGCATAGCAAAAAAAAAAAAAAAAAAAAAAAAAAAAAACTCACATCCATCCAAGGTTGGACGTAGGAGCATGAAGCATGCTGCAGATATAAGAAACGACATTGTTACTAAACGACTGAAAAGAGCAGATGAGGGAGCTATTTCTTATGTTTACCACAACAACCAGTGTTTCAAGTGATGCACACATAGTAAGAAACTTAAACTAATAGAAGACGATCTAACAACTTTAACTAGTGATGCAGAAACTTTACGGGAATCTGAAAATGAAATATCTCCAAACATGTTACATCACAGTGATGTTAGGCCAAGGGAAAACCTCGGTCAGATAAAAGACTCTAAGCTAATCAAATGTACTGTAAGTGGTAGCGAAAGGATTAAAGTTAATCAAGTGATTTTGAGAGATGAGTTTCGAATTAGTGGGCGAAATCCTGCTGAAAATTTTTTTTTATTGTTACCAAACATTTCAAAGATGAAGTGTACTGTAGGATTGAAGAGTTAAATTGTATAAATGCCATTTTTGCAGCAGATGTTTACTGCCACAAGGACTGTCTTAGATGCTACAAAACTTTTGAAATCTATTACTTTAGTTAAACAGGATCTTTTTGTATATAATCGAGATGTTAAAAAACTTCTTGTTGAACATTATGGTAAGAAAATTCAATTTGCCCCAAGTCTTAGAAAAAATGATTCCGAGTTGTTTTTCTCCCAGCACATTACTTCTGCTTATCTAGCTGCAAAGGTTAAGATCTTGATGTGCTCAGACAAGTCGGGGAGTCCTTAAACAAACTTGCAAGGCAGGTTAATTATGAACTTGATTATAAGATTTGTCATCCAAATGAACTTAAAAATACATGGGAAAACACCCCAGTACATGATGATTGGCTGACATTTTATTCAGCTTCATACAACATACCAAGACCACTCTGGGAAAAGTTGAAACATTGAAGATTGTATCTGAGGAAGAGGATGTAGAATGTGATTATGAAGGTAATGCTGATATGCTTGGTGACCAAGAAGAAGAATAATTTCTCAATAATAGGCATGCACAAATGAACTATCACTTTCAGATTGCTTACAACTTTATTCACCGTGGTTGCAGGAAAAAAAACACCCCTACAGACTATGCTTGGGCATACAATCTATGGAAAAACTTGCAGAGGGCTTATCACAACATTAAATATAATAGGTGTATCAACTAGCTACAATGGTGTAAGACGTTCTAGAAACATTATGTGTGCTTACACCTCCGCAGTCATCAGGGAGGATGGTGTTACCGAATTCCAAGTAATTTTTCTGGTGATGGCTGTACAGCCAAAGTACTGTGCCAAGAAACAGAGAAGTCTCCTAAACCCAAATCACCTTTTTCAGACACAAACCTATTTAAGTCCTTACATCCTCCAAAGGATAAACTTCCATATCAGGTTGTTCCTAGTCATCCTAAGCCAGTAATGAAACCTAGACTTTCTCCAGACTGTCCACTCACAAAAAAAAACATGACTATTGATGTGAAAGAGAATGCTCTAGAGGCAGTGGAGAGTATATAAAACGGGAGTTTATAACATCCATGATGCAAAGTGGACTCCCACATTCCAAAGCAATTGAACTCTCATCAAACAAAATCTACAACTGCTTGCACGGCATGTAGGGGAACGTGATCTGAGGGATGTTCTTACTAGAATGATAGTCAATGAGGAGTTGGTATCAGTACGAATAAAAGTTTGTGACTCACCGTATCATTCCTCATGAACAATGGGCAGTTAAACCGGGATGTAAAAGAGCCATAATAATGTCCAATGATACTGACGCTGTTGTTCTACTGGTGTGGTACATCACTAAGTTTAAAGATGGTGGATTACAGGAGCTCTGGGTTCGGTTTAGAGCTGGCAAATAGAAAAGAATGGTTCCACTTCACACCCTTCACCAAAAACTAGGAGATGAAAACTGCTCAGTTCTAATTAAAATGCATATATTGACAGGAAATAACGCTTTCACTAAGGTTGGGACAAAGTACTCTGCTATAGTAAGTCAGCCACTACCAGACCTATGTGGATTTGGAGAATCAGCCATTCTTTCTGAGACAGAGCTTTACCTTACTGAGCAATATATTGTGTCTGTGCGGGCTGGGACCAGAAGGAAACGAACCTCCTATACATTTGATCAGCTGAGAGTAGTGCTGCATCAATAATCTGTCGCAGGCCTGCATAAGTTGCCACCAACATCAAGTGTTATATGGGGGCATTTGAAAATGGCCTTTTATGATATACGAAATGCACTTACCTTGCTTGTTGAGTAACCTTGTGCTCTCGAGCCATGCAATTATTGTTGGAGGATTCAAGATGGAATTCATCTTCCCAAGAAGTGTTTGAAACCACTCCCTGACAATATGCTTACATTGTGTGGATACAATGGGTCATGCACTTCAATGTGTTGTTCATGTAAACATTCTACTGTAATGTATTTGAAGTACTGTTACAAAAATGTCTCTTAAACTAAGTGCTTGAACATATGAAATACTCACTGGCATAAATCTCTTACCAGTCTGTTTCCATGTTACACGATTCCCTGATTTTGATGTATTGATGGCTCAATGGGGATATATTATGATGCACATTATCATTTTACTTATGGAAAGTTGTCAGGTGGGATTACTTCTATAGTTATGGAATTGTTCAATACAGATGCAATATATACATATTTCTTATGAGTTTTATTTTAATTACCAGGTAATTTACCATATAATATAGAAAATAGTTTTGAAAATCATTTGTATGTGTCAAAATTACTCAGAATATACATAACTTTTCATTTCATCCTTATGTGCTGGCCTGAATTAAAGTTAGTATATAATATCCTATTTCTGGCCGCCGTCTTAGATTATCTCCCCTAGCAGCCATTTGCCCCAGTTTTGGAAAAAGCACCTGTCATTTTTTCGACCTTAACCAATACATTTTCAATATCTGAAATCATAATTAAGGGACCTTGACATGTATATGGTCTTGATTGCCAGGGCCAGGAGTAACCCTCTTATAGAGAATTCTGACCCCCTCCATCCAGAGGAGAGTGCCAGATTCTGCTACTTATATTTCCTTCCTATCCTTTTGTAACTTTCTATTTTTTGTACTGTCTATATCTTCTCTTCCATAGTTTCCTTTCCTTTTCATCATCGCCTTTAGGCATTTATTTCCATTGTAAGCTTTGCTTAGGCAGAGCCCCATCCACTAGCTATTCTGGCTTTGTAAATTAGTACTTCGTTATGAACTGCTATAATAAAAGTGCCACAATTGGTACAGTGCCCTATTCTAGGCACTCAGCATTCCATGCAACTGGGAAAAATTTTAGCCCAAAAAATTGCTATAACTTTAGATAAATTTTAAAGGTCTGGCTCATTTATACAGTATTTGATTTTGCCCTTTATTTAATGTTCCTTCCTAGTCTATATTTTGCGAAATTGTCAATGTCTCTGGTGAGACTTACATTTTGAGTAATTTCATTTCCTCTCTATGGAGAATAAATTTATTAATTCTATCTCTGTCAATTTACACTAATGTTCCCTATGATGAAATTAACCCTTTCATGTCCAACTGACGTAATAGTATGTAAAAATACTCTATCCCCTATCTATCCAACTGACGTAGCGGTACGTAACATTTACCGAAATTTTTCGTACGTGTGTTAGGGGCATTTTTTTTTTAATTTCGGACAAGTAGCGATTTCCATAGGCTAGATCTTACCTTGGACCGTGTATCTCGGGTATCAATACGCCAGCAAAGTAGTTTCTGTACTGCGCATGCTCAAATCCCTGGCGTAGTAAAATTCTCACAATGAAATCAGCTGATCGCACCTACACTTCCCTCTCAGTGACCTCAAAGCCATTTTTCTTAACTCTCCCTTTATTTTTCAACTTTTCCTCTACATTTTTGTATATTTACAAAGTAATTTCTATGAAAAATAACCGAGATAGGGCTCTTCAAAAAATGTTTATTCTAGCAATAAATGTTGACAACGGTAAATTTTTTTTTCGTTTCGATCAATTTATAACGTCAAAATGAAACTATTGCCGTATCCAAAGCCATTTTTCTTGACCTTCCCTTTATTCTTCAACGTTTCCTCTGCATTTTTGTATATTTACAAAGGAATTTCAATGAAAAATAACCGAGATAGGGCTCTTCAAAAAAATTATTATTTCTAGCGATAATTCTCACTATGCGCCAGGCAGAGCACTATGTTTCTTATCCTCTTTTCTATCAATTTTTTCACAGGCTGGACTTATTCGTTTTCCATTTATTTATATGCCGATATTTAGGGAATTTTATTGGCTTTCTCATAAAAAATAATTCATTCGCCTGACTTTCATAGTTTTTTGGGTTGGAGGAACGAAAAAAGTAAAGATTTTTTTTTTGTTTTTTTTAAATAACTCACCATTTTTGTCGTATTTTGAGAGGGCTGGGCCTCTTATTCTGACTATTCCACAATAAAATACTAACATTTAGAAAAAAAGGACAGCAAAATGAACGTTGTTGGCATAAAATTTATATTTTTGCTGAATTTTCAAAAAAATAATTTTTTCGCACTGTCGAGCGCTCCCAGACACCTCGGATATATGGGGACACAGTGCTCAAAACTAAGCGGATATGAAAGAGTTAACACTGTTAGGTGTTGTCTTTAAGGCCTGAGACAAAGTTACTTAAAGAAATCATAGGGCTATTAACACCCTTATGAACACATCATATTGCCCCATTAGGGCCAACTAATAGCATGTGTTGCTTTAAACAATAAGCTGACAGTATTTACATGGTAGAACAAAGTATACTATTAATGCTATAGGTTAAGTTAATTTATCTAAACATTGTTTGCTGTTTATTTTAACATTCATTCCCAGTGCGACATTGTTTAAGAGTAATAAAATTTGACTTACTTTCTCTTTGTTGTGTTATACCAAATTGTTAGTTATTAATCTCCTTAGCCACATCACACTTTTCAAGGATTAGATTATTTTACGTTCTCTGCATGTCATTCATGAATATCATCATCTGTAGAGTTTTCATCTATTATATAAGTTCACTCAAGGGAGTAAGGCTCAGTGATTTATATTTGTCCTTCATTCTTGTTTTTGGCTTGTCTTATCCATTCCAACCCATCCATGGTTCAAATGTCCTTTAGAATGAGGAGGTGTTCAGGATTTTAAGCCAGAAACAAGGAAAATTCATATCCCTCTATAAATAATTGCCCACATTTACAAGTTTCCCTTCTGAACTGAAAGCCTCCATTCTCACTAAATCATCTCTACTCCCATTGGCTGCCTAGACTTTCTCTCCACAGGTGCCCTGAATGAGGGAGGGGCCTATCCAGGCCAAGATTTTAAAAGGATGGGGCCAAGAGCAGCTCTTCCTCAGAACTTTCTCAATCCCTGCAAGCTCCACTTCACCCCTTTTGCTCCCCTGCTTCCTCTGGGGGGATCCCACAAGTGTTCTCATACTGTCCAGTATGCACAGATATATCAGTAGATAAAAAACAACCAGACCCAGGATTTCCAGGTATTGTGAGAGGTAATTTATAGTGCAGTCAGTAATCGTTTTTGCCTCTTGTCTGTATTTCATTTCATCCTCCCAATGCGACCTTCCTCCTTTCTTTGTTCAGCTTCTCACTCCTCAATCTTGGTTCAATAATGTGATTCATTCCTTTGTGATGCTAGTAAACATCCCCTTAGTTAATTCAAGCAACGCAATAGTCCTTTCTGTATAAGCTCCCAGCCATTTCATCCCCTTTGAGTGAGTTGTAATATGCAGTGCTAAGAGTAAGTAGTGTGTAACGATTCCCGCGTGTCCCTTGCCTTAGTACTGATACTAAAATACAATCTCTTTGCAGTCAAATACCCTGCCTGATTGTGGTAGAAAGTTGGGAACCCTTTGGAAAAAGGCTTGCTTGCATTCAAATAACCAACTTTGTGCAAATTCCTATCTCCGTCTGGTTCATTTCCCAGCCACATGTTCCGGTGGACCTGCAATCAACCACCTTATTAATTTCTGGACCTACCAGTAACTTAAATGTAAATATAGTTAATTTAAACGAAAGTCAAGAGTTTATGTAAACTCCTCTTTTTCCAGTAATAGTTCCCTTCAGCCATGGATTTTTGTTTCTTGTAAATATCGTCCCACCTCACAAGGCCAATTTAGGGGCTCTAGAAGGTCACACCTCCACATTGTATACTGAGGGACGAGCAGTTAAAACAACATAACAATATAACTATATATATATAAAATATATATATATATATATATATATATATATATATATATATATATATATATATATATATATATATATATATATATATATATATATATATATATATATATATATATATATATATATATATATATATATATATCTAATAAAAGGAGCCATAAAAACACCAAAATAGAGAAAAAGTACTATATTTCAGAGACTGCTGTCTCCCTCTTCAGGTAGATGAATGAGAAAAGTTCACAGAAAAAGGGGTGGTATTTATACCAAGAGGTCCATCCACAACAAGCCATTTTAAGTCACCCCCGCTGATAATCTTCCTCTAATCTTCTTAAGGGTTGGTTGAATGAAGACGTTGTCGATCGTGTCCGAAATCCATCCTCCTTTTGAGATGTTTCATTACCTGCCTCTCTTTTATTAAGGCCGATTCCATCATTTGACTCTTGTACCGGCAGTTGCTGCTATAAATTACACGTGACAAATTCCAGTTTATTCTATGGTTATGTTCATTTATATGGTTGAAAATAGCCGAGTTCTGTTGTCCATACCTAACTGACCGTTTGTGTTTGTATTAATCTCTGGGGAAGGGATTTACCTGTAAATCCGATGTAAGATTGGTCACAGTCCTGGCATGGGATTTCGTATACCCCAGAGTCCTTTGGAGATGTCTTTTGTTGGACGTTAATCAGGGATTTGGCTAAGGTGTTTGGGTAAGTAAATACAAAAGGGTTCGATTTTCCGAGGGGTTGGTTATTCTCTTAATCGTGTCCAGGTGGGAATTATTATTTTATTGTTGGGTGTATCTCTGGTCTTGTCTTTAGGGGGTCGGTAGAAAATTACGTTAGCTTTGTGAATTGCTCTCTCAATTATATGGTCATGATATTTTAAAGACGAAAGTTGCTTGCGAATTAGTTCAAATTCTTTTTCCAGGAATTCTGGGGAACAAATTCGTAAGGCTCTTAAGAACAAGTTACTAGCTACACCTATTTTGATAGAAATGTCATGATAGCTAAAGTAGTGAATGTATGAAAGTGAGAACGTTGGTTTTGTGTATTGGTAAATTTGTATTCTTGTCGTATCTCTGATTATTAAAACATCAAGAAAAGGAATTTTGTTGTCTGTTTCCCATTCAACTTTAAATTTGATGCTGGGCACTAATGTGTTTAATTTCGAGAGGAATTCATTGAAATTGCCCCACCTATTATCCCAAATGTTAGGATATCCTCCACGTATCTCATCCACAGCATGTTTTTGGGTTTTATTGCATTTATTACTGTAGTTTCAAAGTATTCCATGTACAGATTGGCTAGAACAGGACTTAAAGGACTACCCATACTACACCCGAATTTTTTGCTTGTAGAATGATTCCCCGAATGAAAATACGTTATTGAATGCACATAATTCAACTAGCTTTATTATTTTGTCAGCGCCCAATGGGTGAAATGATCTGAATATGGGTAAATTATCCCCCTATTCAGATCATTTCCCATTGGCGCTTGACAAAATAATAAGCTAGTTGAATTATGTGCATCTAATAACGTATTTTCATTCGGGGAATCATTCTACAAGCAAAATTCGGGTGTAGTATGGGTAGTCCTTTAAGTCCTGTTCTAGCCAATCCCGTACATGGAATACTTTGAAACTACAGTAATAAATGCAATAAAACCCAAAAACATGCTGTGGATGAGATACGTGGATGATATCCTAACATTTTGGGATAATAGGTGGGGCAATTTCAATGAATTCCTCTCGAAATTAAACACATTAGTGCCCAGCATCAATTTAAAGAAGTTGAATGGGAAACAGACAACAAAATTCCTTTTCTTGATGTTTAATAATCAGAGATTACGACAGAATACAAATTTACCATATACAGAAAACCAACGTTCTCACTTTCATACATTCACTACTTTGAGCTATCATGACATTTCTATCAAAATAGGTGTAGCTAGTAACTTGTTCTTAAGAGCCTTACGAATTTGTTCCCCAGAATTCCTGGAAAAAGAATTTGAACTAATTCGCAAGCAACTTTGTTCGTCTTTAAAATATCTGACCATATAATTGAGAAAGCAATTCACAAAGCTAACGTAATTTTCTACCGACCCCCTAAAGACAGACCAGAGATACACCCAACAATAAAATAATAATTCCCCACCTGGACACGATTAAGAGAATAACCAACCCCTCGGAAAATCGAACCCTTTTGTATTACTTACCCAAACACCTTAGCCAATCCCTGATTAACGTCCAACAAAAGACATCTCCAAAGGACTCTGGGGTATACGAAATCCCATGCCAGGACTGTGACCAATCTTACATCGGATTTACAGGTAAATCCCTTCCCCAGAGATTAATACAACACAAACGGTCAGTTAGGTATGGACAACAGAACTCGGCTATTTTCAACCATATAAATGAACATAACCATAGAATAAACTGGAATTTGTCACGTGTAAATTTATAGCAGCAACTGCCGGTACAAGAGTCAAATGATGGAATCGGCCTTAATAAAAGAGAGGCAGGTAATGAACATCTCAAAAGGAGGTGGATTTTCGGACACGATCGACAACGTCTTCATTCAACCAACCCTTAAGAAGATTAGAGGAAGATTATCAGCGGGGGTGACTTAAAATGGCTTGTTTGTGGATGGACCTCTTGGTATATATATATATATATATATATATATATATATATATATATATATATATATATATATATATATATATATATATATATATATATAAATCGGCAATCAGCAGGGTCCATCAAACATATATATGCAAATTCCAGTTTATTCTGTGGTTATGTTCATTTATATGGTTGAAAATAGCCGAGTTCTGTTGTACATACCTAACTGACCATATATGTTGTATTAATC
>NC_061109.1:34663192-34673192 GCF_015104395.2 Macrobrachium nipponense
AACTGATGATGAAGGACCTCGCTCACAAGACGAACCTCGTGTTCCTTACACTATTGGGAGTCTCTCTCCCGTTGATGATGATAAAAATGAAGAACTGGACAGTCTTGAAGAAATTGTTGTAGCGGCTTCAGTGTATAGGAAATGATGAATCTGTGGATGATATGCCAGAAGAATGTGATATGGATTCAGAGGTAAATAAAGAAAGTGATATTGAAGATGATTTGGAAAATGATGATAAAGGTTCAAACATGATGTCAGAAAGTCAGTGGAATTTAGACCTAGAAAACTGTAGGTAAATTAAGGTTCACTAAAGGAAAATCCACCAAAGAAAAAAGGAGGGAAGCAAAATGAATGGGAAAGGTAGGTTGTCAAAGAAAAAGAAAATTTAATTGTTTAAGTTTCGGTGATATAATGGCTCTTTCTGTTGCCACTTTAAATATTAATGGCTTAAATGAGGTAAATAAGCAATGAAGGTTGTGTCTTCTTATCATGTACTATAAAATTGATATCCTTGGGGGTTAATTCAAGAGCATAATGTTAAAGATTTTTTCAGTTTTGAGTTATCTCGCTCATTTTACAAGTATAGTGTTTAATCCATCAATCAATTTAAAAGGAGGTACATGTATTGTATAAATAATAAAACAAGTGTAAAACTTTTAACTAAGGAATGGACACTAATGGAAGAATTGTGGGTGTAAGAATATGTTACAATAAATGTATTATACCTGTCCTAAATGTGTATGCTCCGTCTGGTACAAGTAAATCTGCAGAAAGGGAAGACTTCTTTAGAAATGAAATTTTGTACTACCTGAGACATAATAATGATTATCTAATCTTTGGGGTGACTTCACTGCATAACAAGCACAAGATGTTGCAGTAATAATAACAAAGCCTTGTTTGTCTAAGTCTATGAGTACTCTTGTGAAAACCTTGCCTTGAAAGACATTACAATTCTCAAACAGAATACCAGAGTACACTTACTATATACGTGAAAACTATGGATCAAGGATAGATAGGATGTATACTGTCAAGTTATTTGATAATATAATATCTGCTGACACTGTTCCAATAAGTTTTTCAGACCACAGTATGGTTGTTTTGAGGCTAAGAATTAACACGCATGTAATTTGCACAGGGTATTGGAAGTTAAATGTGAAAGTTTTAGATTCTGATGAAACTGATGGAAATTTTATCATGCTGTATGGCATGTATAAAGCAGAAAAAAGGTACATTTGATAACATACTTGTATGGTGGGACTGGGCAAAATTACAGTGTAAAACATTCTTTGTCAAATTATGTAAAAAGATATCACAGAAAAGTATGGCTTGCTGAACTTGCTACAAACAAGATTACGGCATCTTTATGACATAAACTACAAAACTAGTGTAAATTATGACAATATTAAGCTTCTTCTCAAAAATAGATTTGTGACATCCAGAATGAAATTTTAGAGGGTATAAAGATAAGAGCCAAACTAAATGATCTTACAATGGGTGAAAAAATGTCTGCACATCTACTTGGTGCTGAAAAAAAAGAAAAATCATACTAGCATTACCAGCATAAAACAACCAGATGGTTCCATTATAGAAAGTACAGAGGGAATATCTGCTTTTATTCAAGAGCATTTTGAAAGATTATTTAGTATGGTCTCAGGTCAGGAAAAAAGTCAAGACTATTTTCTTAGCTTCTGTAATTCTAGTTTGGACCAAGATGAATGTACATTTGTTGAGCAGAGATTTAGAGGAGCTGAGGTTTTCGATGCTGTCAAGAGTATGTGTAAAGGTAAATCACCAGGATATGACGGGCTTCCTATAGAATTCTACAAAAGGTTTTGGTGTATAATAAAATCTGATATAATGGAGGTGTTCAAATTCATTGCAACTATGAAAATGCATGTCAGATAGTCAATCCTTAGGTTATAATAAAATTATTAGCTAAAACAGGAGATTTATCCGTGGTGGAAAACTGGAGACCTATAACCCTACTGAATGTGGACTATAAAATCTTTGCTAAAGTTTTAGCAAACAGATTGAGATGTGTTACTGAGAAGATTATCTCCCCGGAACAATATTGTGCAGTGAAAGGAAGGTCAATGTGAATTGTAATAATACGATTCGAGATGTAATTTTTCATGCAAAAAAAAACAAAAACTGTCTAGATTTGGCAATCTTAAGCTTAGATTGGTCTAAAGCCTTTGATAGGGTAAATATGGATTTTGTTTTTAAAATAATGAAGAAATTTGGTTTACCAGAGGAATTTGTGGACCTAGTTCGAGTTTTGTATAAGGATTGTAAAAGTCGTATTTTTGTAAATGGGTTTATTAGTTCCCCCTTTAGTAATTAAAAGATCTGTAAGACAGGGCTGCCCGATGTCAATGCTGTTATATTGTTATTTCAAGACCTTTATATAGGGCAATGAAGAGTAACAACAAGATAATAGGGCCAAGCCTACCTAACAGTGTAAATATATGTCTGCAGGGTTATGCAGATGATTTATCTATGATTTTGTCAACTGATGATTCAGTTAGCGAGTGCTATGAAGAAATACAATTGTTTGAAATTGCGACAGGTGCACAGCTAAACAAGGACAAAACTAGTATAATTGGGTTTGGTAAATGGGAGAACCGAAACACCTGGCCTCTCAGTTGGTTAAAAACTGTTGAAAGTATAAAAATTCTTGGTATGGTTTATTATAATGATTTTGAGATGACGTGTGAAGAGAATTGGTCTCGCCTTGCTAAAAATATTGAAATATCAGTAGCTATGCTTAGTCCAAGACAACTGTCTATTTTCCAGAAGGCTATTTATTATTAATTCTCTAGTTTTGTCCAAAGTTTGGTATATTTCTCACACCTTGCCTCCATCAAAAAATACATTGCTCAAAAAATAAATATGCATATTTTTCCGGTATGTCTGGAGGGGTACTTACCATCCTGTAATCAGAGAGACTCTTTGTTTGTCTAAAGAAAAAAGGTGGTTGGGATTAAAAAAGGGAATAATAAATGTTTTTTTAAATCATTAGCGATTTTTCAGTTCGACAGCTTTGAGTGATATTAAAAAGGATATAGGTTTTTGAGCAATTTCTATTGCAAGATGAGAATAAGCTTCTTGTTAGATTTGAAGAAATTAATGAGATTTCATTTTTATCAAACTTCATTTTACTCAGTAGCAATTGATGTCATCAGGAAAGTTTCTCGGCATGAAAAATTCCCAAACTTGAATAGTAAAGGACTGCTATAAATTTATAAGGCCAGAAATGCACCAAAAATTGAAGAGAGTTATCCACTTTTGGACTGGGAAATGGTATGGGGAGAGAATAAACAAAAACCTTTCATTGGTATCATGGAAAGGGAGTTTCCTTTGCCTTTAAATATGCACATGGAACCTTGGCGACCAACAACGGCTAAAAATGTTAAATATCAAAAACAGTGATAGATGTGATCATTGTGAAAGCTGTTGAATACACCTTGCATATTTTTTACTTTTGTAGTCACATAAAAACATCATTGGAGTATTTCAAAAGTGTGCTATTCAATACTTGTAAAATATAGGAGATAATGTTTTGAAAACATTAATGTTTAGTTTCAATTATAGGACTAAAAAGGATCTTAATAGTGCCACTGTATTAATTGTAGGGTATTTATATGCTGTTTGGGTTAGTAAAAAAGAAACATTACACAAAAGAGGAAACAGATGCCTTATTAAAAGCAAATTTTGTTATGATAGGTGGCTATTAAAGAACAATTACAAAGAAAGAATAAAAAATATTTTCACAATAGAGTACATTAATTACTGTTTTTAAATAGTCAGTATTAATTTTGTAAGTAATATCACAATTAATATATAGTGTTAAGGAGTAAAAAAGTAAAGTCTAGTTTAATAATAAAAAATAAAATCCAGTAATTTGTAAATATTGTAGGTGTACAATTTGTAATATTTTGTAATATTTTGTAATACCTTACTTATGTAAATGAACTGTAATATTTTTCTAATAAAAGTTAAAAAAAAAAAAAAATAAGCCAGTTGACTATTTTCCTCTCTTTCGACCGTAAACTTAATGTTGTTATGTTGGGAATTTAACATACGCTAAGAAAGAGTCAATATCAGAGTTTCTCTTGAATAATGCGAATGTGTCATCCACATACCTCACGTAAAAAATAGGGTGAAACCTAAGAGGACAATCATCAAGCATGCGCTCCTCCAGGGAGGACATGAAGATGTTAGCGAATGTCGGGCCCAAAGGAGAGCCCATGGCTACACCGTCTGTTTTTTGTTTTTAAAAAGTTTACCATCAAAAACAAAGGCAGGTGTCCCGCACTGCTAATTCTAAAAATGTTTTAAAATGAGACCGGTTAAAAATTGCTAAAAACAGAATCGGGTTCAGGAAATAATTTATCTAATATGATGTCAATTGTCTCCTCCACGGGGACATTTGTGAATAGAGATTCCACTCTAAACTGGCCATTAATAAACCTGAGTCTTGTGATAAAATTTTGTCTTAAAATGGTACGAGTTATCAGAGTAAAATTATTTTTTGTTAGTGTTCAATACGCCTAATTATAAATTAGCTAAATTTTGGTACCCTTACTTGAACCACTAACAAAAAATAATTTTACTCTGAATAACTCGTACCATTTTAAAGACAAATTTTTATCACAAGACTCAGGTTTATTAATGGCCAGTTTTAGATGTGGATCTCTATTCACAAATGTCCCCGTGGAGGAGACAATTGACATCATATTGATAAATTATTTCCTGAAACCCGATTCTGTTTTTAGCAATTTTAACCGGTCTCATTTTAAAACATTTTTAGAATTAGCAGTGCGGGACACTGCCTTTGTTTTTTGATGGTAAACTTTTTAAACAAACAGACGGTGTAGCCATGGGCTCTCCTTTGGGCCCGACATTCGCTAACATCTTCATGTCCTCCCTGGAGGAGCGCATGCTTGATGATTGTCCTCTTAGGTTTCACCTATTTTTTACGTGAGGTATGTGGATGACACATTCGCATTATTCAAGAGAAACTTGATATTGGACTCTTTCTTAGCGTATGTTTTAATTCCCAACATAACAATATTAAGTTTACGGTCGAAAGAGAGGAAATAGTCAACTGGCTTATTTAGATGTACTCGTTACACGAGAGAATGGCTCTTTTAACACTTCTTTTTTAGGAAGAAAACTTTTACGGGTCTAGGATCTAATTATTACAGCTCATGTTTTTATAATTTTAAGCTTAATTCATTGTCAACTCTTATACATAGGGCATTTTTTATCACATCAAACTGGCATTCCTTCAATCAAGGAAATAAATTACCTATTGGAATATTTTAAAAATAATTGCTTCCCTCAAAAGCTATTTTTATAAGAGGCTTCGGAGTTTTCTTAATAAGCGGTTTTTTAACAATACGAAAACATTTATCACGGTACCAAAGTTAGTCATTTATGCAAATTTCCATTTTTACATGATGACTCCTTCAGAAAAAAGTTTACTCAGATTATGGAAAAACACTATGGTGCAGTTAGTATTAAACTAATACCAAAAAATCCATTAACAATTGGGTCTTTCTTTTAAATATAAAGATCGATTGGAGTCCCTTCTTGACCTCAAATGTAGTATATAAATATACTTGCAAACAAAGTGTACTCTGGGACTTACGTTTGGGATCTACGAAGAGTTTTACTGAAGGTCAGAATCGATTCTCATCGTGGAATAAGCTTCCGACAGGAAGTAGGCTCTCCAACCTGAACATTCAAATATCAGGAACCATGCAAAATCTGCAAAACACATATCGAAAGAGACGATTTTTGCATTATAGGGCAACACCAAACCCCCAAGAATTACCCATTTTAGAGTCATTACTCATTAAGCAGCTGGTTCCCCAGTTGAATACCCAAAACCTCCTCCATCCAACTGTACCTTAGTTAACGTGTCTCCTTTTTGTTGTCTCCTATCATTCAGTCTTTCTCTCTCTTAACTTAAGGTTGGTTGGCGTTCCAGCTTTTAAATAATAATTTTCTGTAATTGTATATTTTAGTAAATTTTAGTCTTTTTACAATTTTTTTAATTTTTTAGTAAATTTAAGATTGTTTTATAATATTATTATTTTAATTAATTGACAGATTCCCAGAAGATGTAATAAATGTTATTACGAAACGTTGGAATAAAAAACTATGTAGATTGGCCTGTTTCCTTCAGTCAACACCTGATTTGATGTATTCCTTGGTCGTCACCTGCCTGCCCCTTGGTTGTATATATATATATATATATATATATATATATATATATATATATATATATATATATATATATATATATATATATATATATATACTATATATATATATATATATAGTGAAAATTGAAGGCGGTTCTATCAACCAGTAGACATCAGTCGATGCAAGGTGAAGGACAATCCTTTATTCCCATTATTTGTACTTTATTGTCGCGACGTTTCAAGACATAAAAGTCCCATTATCAAGCTAAAAGAGGGATAAACAAAAGTTAAAATCACAAACTCGGAATACATATTAAAAGCTTAAAAAGTTAACAAATATAAAAAGCGAGTACAAGAGTAGGGAGGAGTCAATACCATAAGTGCTGAAAGCACAGACCGAGTGACAACCCCCCCCCCCTTCAGGCCGGGTCAGCTTCGACTTGAACTCACGAGAGATACAGAGGTGTTGAGGAAGACTGGGTGTTTAACTGTGGAACGAGTTGTTTAATGAAAAGTGATTCTAAAATAGCTAAATGCTGTTCGTTAGGGGATTGGCCTATAATTTTAAAATCTTTGTAATTCATGTCATGTTTACATTTCTTTGTGTGCTGCGTATACATGAAAACTCAGGATTTGTTTAATTTGATACCTGTTCTATAACTAACGCCGCGATGAGAGTCTAATCTCACTTTGAGTAACTCCGTGTGGAGCCGACGTACTTCCCTAGATTACATCTATGGGCAATTAAATAGATATACGACTCCTGAGGTCATCAGTGGACTGAGTTTCTCCTTGTGTTTTAAACAGAGATCTGATATTCATTGGGTTTGCAAGGTATTAGTTTTAATTCGATTGCGGAGGAAAAAAAACTTTCTATTAACAGTTTTCAATTCATGGTAGAAATTTTTGTTATGGATAAATGGGACACTTGCAAACAATCGTAATTTTGGCACTGTTGGTATTATTTTAGGATGGAAGATATTGTTCAAGAATTTGTACAGGTGTTTATAAAAAACGTTTCGATGGAAACAATTGTCAGTGAAAAATTGGTGGAGATAGGTTATTTCATTGTGAAAATGATTCCAGTTAGACGTTATGTTGAAAGCCCTGTGAAGAGGTAGACATGGAGTTTAGTTTAAAATTATAAAAAAAGCAGTTGCTATAAAAATTTGATCCCAGCGGTAAACGTTTCCTTTCTAAAAAAACCGTGGTGTTAAAATGATCATCATATCTAAAAACGGTTACATCCAAAAAATGACAGTTTTATTTTCCTTTTCATATTCAATTGTGAAATTAATGTTAGGATGTATTTCATTTGCATAATGAAGAAATTTGTCAGCCTGATCTTTATCTCTGAACAATAAGAAGGTATCATCCACATACTATTATAAAATAATGGATGGTAGGCCAAAGGACAGTTGTCCAGTATGCGTTCCTCCAGGGAGCACATAAATGTGTTTGCAAAGGTGGGACCCAAAGGGGACTCCCATCGCCATACCATCAACCTGAATGTAGGCTTTGCCATTAAAAACAAGGCTGTGTCCTGCACAGCGAGCTCGAGCAATTTTCTAAAATCCGTAAGGTTAAATTATTAAAAGTGGCATCTGGGTCAGTAAAAATACGGCTAACAATAATATCATGGTTTCTTCTACCGGTACATTAGTAAAAAGAGACTCCACATCCATGCTAACCATAAATAAGTCTGAATCCTGGGGTAAGATTTTTTTCTTTAAAATGTTCTGAATTCTTACAACTATAGATATTGGTAGTTAAAGGTGCTAGAGAGGCACAAGAAATTTGGCAATTTTGTAATTAGAAGTGGTATAGGAGGTGAGAATAGGCCTCATTGGTATACCTTCTTTATGAATTTTAGGTAACCCATACATCACCCCATATGAGGCACCTGTGCTATATAATGAAGTATAAGTATTTTCACTAATGATTTGAGTGTCTTTAAGGTATTTCAAAAACGTTGATCCGGTCTTCTATTTTAAAGATAGCAGAATATTGAGGTTCTCCTGTCTTTTTGAATTTAGATTCATCTCCAGAATATTTTCCATCTTTTGTATGTATTCGTTTTTATTTAGTATTACAGTACCTTTTCCCTTGTCAGGTTTTGTTATTGTTAGGTCCTTTTCGTTTCCAAGTTCTTTAAGAATATTCAAGTCGTTCTTTAGAAAAGAATGAGTCCAACGAGCAGTTAAATTGTTAAAAGTTTTTCTGAGCTATACCTTGTAGTTGTGATCGAATTTTAGGTACATCTACATCGAGGCGGAGGTTAAGAAGTCTAGCAAATAATGATTCCATAGATCCAAAGAATTGGTTATATGAAGGTTTAAAGCAAGGTAGGCAAAAATCCAATCCTAAAGAAAGCAGAAACTCTTCTCTCTTAGATAATTTGTAATTTGACATATTAAACACAGTTTTTTATTATTGTTCGAAAAAGAAGAATAAATACACCCAGCTTTCTCAGTTTTTCTCTCGTGAGTACATCGGACCATTAATACATAATCAGCAATACATTTATTAAACAGATATTTAAAAACAACGCGATCAATGATGGATAAATTATCTGTAATGTTTACAAATAAACTGTTAGACAAATCTGTTAGTTTGACAATATTTCGATTCTTATGGTTAATCTCCATATCCAACAATTTCGTGGTGGCATCATGGTAAAAAGGAGTCTGGTATATAGAGGATTGTATACTTTGAATTTGACGAAATTCGGGACTACATCATTCAGGCGACAGTATTGTAGAAATTCTAAATCGAGTTCAGCTTTACGAAGTTGTCGAGTGGTTTTATCCAGTTTTCTGCATGTGGTAAGGAGTTGGGTTGTTCCATATCGTCCTCGGATTAGAGCGTGGAAGCTGACGTAGCCCACGAAGTCTCACTCGGAGAAGGAAGAGGAAAGCGAAAACAAAGCGAAGGGCACCGCCATAGTGGAAGGTCCAGTACGGAAGGCGTAGAGTCGAGGCCCACATCTATCGTGAGAACGTTCAAGTCGAAGCTGACCCGGCCTGAATTGTCACTCGGTCTGTGCTTTCAGCACCTTATGGTATTGACTCCTCCCTACTCTTGTACTTGCTTTTTATATTTGTTAACTTTTTAAGCTTTTAATATGTATTCCGAGTTTGTGATTTTAACTTTTGTTTTATCTCTCTTTTAGCTTGATAATGGGACTTTTATGTCTTGAAACGTCGCGACAATAAAGTACAAATAATGGGAATAAAGGATTGTCCTTCACCTTGCATCGACTGATGTCTACTGGTTGATAGAACCGCCTTCAATTTTCAATAATACAGTGAAAATTGAAGGCGGTTCTATCAACCAGTAGACATCAGTCGATGCAAGGTGAAGGACAATCCTTTATTCCCATTATTTGTACTTTATTGTCGCGACGTTTCAAGACATAAAAGTCCCATTATCAAGCTAAAAGAGAGATAAAACAAAAGTTAAAATCACAAACTCGGAATACATATTAAAGCTTAAAAAGTTAACAAATATAAAAAAGCAAGTACAAGAGTAGGGAGGAGTCAATACCATAAGGTGCTGAAAGCACAGACCGAGTGACAATTCAGGCCGGGTCAGCTTCGACTTGAACGTTCTCACGATAGATGTGGGCCTCGACTCTACGCCTTCCGTACTGGACCTTCCACTATGGCTGCCCTTCGCTTTGTTTTCGCTTCCTCTTCCTTCTCCGAGTGAGACTTCGTGGCTACGTCAGCTTCCACGCTCTAATCCGAGGACGATATGGAACCCAACTCCTTACCACATGCAGA
>NC_061109.1:34680335-34697835 GCF_015104395.2 Macrobrachium nipponense
CCACATCATTGTCAGCACCAAACCACCTGTTTATTCAACTTGTGATCAAATCGCGCCATTGACTTTTCTAGACAGACTCATAAACCCAGAAATCATTATTCCTCCAAATGGGCCCAAAAATCATCCATTAAATCCTCGTTGGGAATCATCAATAAATTCTCAAAAAACCTTCACTGATACTATAGAACCACATTAACCCTCAAAATTATCCTCAGGACATCCTCATTGTCACCACAAAGGTAACCAAAAATTGTCCGCGAAAATCCTCTAAAATAAAATAACCATTCATATGAAATTTACACCACAGGCTAAATCCTAAGCCATTTGACCACCCATATACCTCAAAGTAAACCATTTGCAATACAGCCACATGTATAACACCTAAGTAATCACCTCCTCAGGATATAAACCACAAAAAACCACAATCCACAAATTATTCATAACAATTATATACTGCCAAATATAACCACTGGTGAATATAACCTCAGAAAATATAACACCTTACCAGGGCCCCCTAAAACCACAATGCACTAGTGCCACCCCCCAAGAGCCACGATACCACAAAGAACCACAATCACCAACCCTTTGGCTCATAAAACCACAGAGCACCACCAAAAATCATCACCAAAATAACCACAAAAAATCAGCACCACCAGGAATCACCAAATCACAAAAAATCACCTCTAGGTATCTTCACCACCAAAAGTCATCTCTCAACTCCACGGTATTTTCCCATGTTTTACACCCCGTTTTCCCATTGTGAAAATGATTGCCTCCGGTTTTTACTCCAAAACGCGGCAGTTTGCGCATAATAAGAAAATAGTAAATGAATGAAAGGAAAAATTTATATCAAAACTGCTTAATCACATTTCATCATCCATTTGCAAAATCTGGGCAGAAAATGCAGCTGCGCAATGTTATCTTTTTATTATCTACCTATCTTTTTCATTTTAGATATGTGAGTTAATTTCGACCAACCTGTCTTTTCATCTAAGACTACAAATGTGTTTCCTGTCTTTTCTTCAATAACTCTAAAAGGACCCTTAAACTTTGGACCTAACTTGTAATTTAGTCCATTTCTCACATTGTTTTTTAGGAATACACTGTCTCCAATAGCAATTTTAACATCTAATGATTTCTCGTTGCTTCTTTCCACGATTTCTCGGGTCGTAGCCTCTAGATTACGGCTGACACAAGCATTTCTCTCCTTTGCTATGGAGATTAATGCTTCAGTTGTATCTTCTCCATGATGAGGTATAGTTAGCAAATCAAAAATGCCTCGTGCTTGGCAACCAAATAATGCATCGAATGGAGACATTTCCAATGGAATCACTGACCATAATATTAATGTTGTCTATATATCTATCCCAGTTTCTATTATTTCCTCTTACAGTCTTCCTGAGAACTTCAAGCACTTTCCTGTTTGTTCGTTCACATAACTCATTAGTTTCAGGTCTGTATGGAATAATTGTTACTTTCTGTATCCCCATGACTTTTGCCAAACACTCTAAAGTCTTGTTTACAAATTCTTTACCATTTTTGGTCAACAAAACCTCGGGTGACCCATATCTGCAGACGACACCATTGAAAAATGCTATAGCTACTTCTTTGGCTGTTTTATGCTTAAGTGGAAAAATTTCTACTATCCTCGTTAGTTCATTTATTATTACCAACAGGTACTTATTTCCATATCTAGATTCACAAAAATTTCCTAGGATATCCATATGTATTCTCTGAAAAGGTCTAATTGGTATCGGAAATGACCCTAATTTGCAGGAAGTTACCCTTGTGGGCAATGCACACTGTACAGTTTTTCACAAAATTTTCCACATCTTTCCAAATATTTTTCCAAATATGTTTATTATGCATCTCATTATGCGTTTTTCTTATCCTTAAATGTGGACTACCAAACCTGCAATGTACTATATCCAAAACTACTGGAATTAGGACTTTCGGAATTACGGTCTGTGTCGTGACTCCTTTACTTTCACTAGTCCTTAATTTATATTTAATTTTCCTTCTAATTCTAAACCTGAAAAAGTAACTTATAACCATTCTTGACTGATTCCTCTGAGGAACACTTTTACGTCTGCCAAAATTTCATCCTCATCTTGCCTTCGCTGTATGAGACTTATATCCCATTGTATAAAAATCACTAGTAACTGCCCCAACTTGAAATCCTTCCGCAATGTAAAAAACTTCTACTAAGGACATCTGCGACTACATTTAACATGCTTCCTATATATTTGAGGTTTGCATCGAAGTCCCTGATAGTTAAGAACCTTCGAGCTCTTTTGGGTGACAAATTGGGTTTATTAAAGAGATCCTTTGTGGTCTGTAAGAACTTGTACTTTATTCCCCATCAGTAACATTTTAAAGGAACCAAACTTGATACTATTGTAAAGGCTTCTTTATCTACAGTAGCCATTAGTCTTTTATTGCTGCCCCTTGTCATAAATTTCGCACTATAAAAGGCTATGGGATGGAGCTTCCCTTCAAATTTTTGTATAAGGCAAGCACCTATACCCTCCTGACTGGCATCAGTCACTAATGTGAACGGTTCGCTGAAATTTGGAAATTTTAGGACTGGGGTGATACATCAATGCGTCCTTAAGTTTCTGAAAAGCTACTTGTTGCGATTCTCCCCAATGAAATTTAATGTCTTCCCGCAATACATCTGTTAGAGGAGCTGCTATCTTAGAAAACCCTTACAGAAACCTATGAAAATACCCTGCCATCCCCAGGAATGACCTAATTTGTTTCTTTGATTTTGGGGTAGGAAAATCTGCAATTGCTTCGACTTTGTCGTCATTTACTCTAACTCCCTCTTTAGATATGCCATGACCTAAATATGTAATTTGCTTCTTCAAGGTAGGAGCACTTAGCTAGCTTAATTTTCAATCCTGGTAACCTAAGTGTCCTAAGTACTTCCTTAAGCACTTCTAAGTGTTGCACGGAGTCTGTTGCATTTAACATATCATCCATGTACAGACAAAAACATTATTACCCAATAAAAGTGTAAAACTGTGTTTACTAACCTCGTAAAGGTCATAGGACTGCCTGACAAACCAAAAGGTATCCAAGTAAATTCATGGTGTCCCTTTAGCCTTGAAAAAACAGTATTTTTTCCTTGTTATTTTCACTAAGAGGGACCTGCAAAAAACCTTGTGCTAAATTAATTGAGCAATAAATATAAGCTCCACCAATTTCTACAAAAAGATCTGGTATGCCTGCGACTGGGTATCGGTCAGGAATTGTCTTCTCGTTCAAATGTTAAAATCGATGCATACTCTGACAAAACTGTCCTTCTTAGGCACTGCCAACAGAGAAAAGTTGTATGGAGACGCACTGGTGTAATGATTCCTTCCACTTCCCATTTACTGAACTCTTTTTCTATATGTTCTCTGATTTTGAAAGGTATGCGGTATGCAGGAATAAAAATGGGTTTAGTACCTTCCTCTAAGTTTACTTTATGTTTTAACACATTAGTAAATCCCAGTTTATCCCATCATAAAGCTACCATGTCCCCAAATTCTGCCAAAAGTTCACTTACCGCTTCTATATCCTCTTTATGATCTGCATTAGCTAAATGTTCTCTGAATATTTGCTTCCTTGATTGCATTTCTGCCTCTGAAAACTCAGTTTTCCCCACTAAACCACTGTCACTACTCCAATCTTGGAGGTCTACCACATATGTATTCTTCTGATATTTCCTAACTGTATCATTACAGTTCAGTAATTCCACCCATGTAACACCAGCGTTTAATACTCTGTTCACCGATACAGTGCTAATAATCCCCCTTAGTTTCTTGCTACCTCAATTATGCATACTCCCCTGGGCTTTTTCACTTTTCTCAGTCTGTAGTCTTTGTACCTGGAATTAAAATAACACCCTCTGACAAAACACCTTTATAATTGTGGTTAGTACTTCCCTGTTCCACGTCCCCATAAATATCACCGCCCGTCGTTCTCATTGCATCCATCAGGACCCCATTGTTAGTATTAGTAAAAGTATTAGTATTACTATCAGTATTAGCATCAGTATCGGTATCACCACCAATACCACCGTTGTTAAAACCGCCACAATTGATCTACAATGGCCCTAAATATCCCGTTCATCATCACCGACAGCACCGCTGTTATTCCCTGTATCATCAGGATGGGTTCTAGTATCACCACTCCCCATATCCTTGGAATCATTACCATTAACACCGCCAAAAGCGCCCCCCCATTTTCACTATTTACCATATTAATCTCGGTATCCTTAGTTCCAGTTGTGTCCTCATAAGGGATAAAAACACCTGGTATACCACTAACACCAGTATGGACCAATATCCTGTGTCTTCTACATGCAGGATGGACCAGTAAAAGTCTGTTTGCCTGACGCAACCCCTTTTATATCCAAAAATGGTTCTATTACCACTCTACCACCTAGAGTAAACCGTGTTCCGACAAAACCCAGGGTATTTAATCTATGGGCTTGCACATCACACACCGTCTAAATTGAGGGTTTCAGAGGTTATTGGGAGGACATGGAATGATACAGATCATGGTCCATTAAATTCACAGAAGATCGTGTATCAATAAAAATTCGGATATTCACATCCTCCACTGTTCCATTTACTATCGGCCTAAGCTCTGGGACGTCCCCCATAACACCACAAGGGCACTTACAAATCATCTGTACCCTTTTTGTTGATCGGCTTTCCAAAATTTTTCCTGATCCCTTTGCCCTTCTGAGTGACCTGTCTGGGAATTTCACCTATTATGACTCCCGAATTTCTGAGGTGTAGGTCTCGCATCTCTCCGTATCTGAGACGGATAAGCCTGCCAACAGTGATCCGCACTTTTGCATACTCCACAATATTTGACTCTACATACTTTCTTTGTGTGCCCTGATTTATTACAATTGTAGCAACGCAACTGCTGTTGCCCTTGATTGATCGATTTACTCTTATATTCCACTTTTGCACACAAACGGGAAGAAGGAAAATCATAGTCTCTTTGCATTGTATTTCTTGGACCAGTCCCACTAAAAAATGTACTATCCACTGTGGGACATTTGGATATATGTTTCTGAATTTGGGAATAAATTAGTTCCTCATCTGATGTAGGTTCAATTTTTTCAACAAAACTATCTACAATGGCGTCTGGGACGTTGTGTAGAAGCTGTGCGAAATGCATCTCCGAGGAATCCAGCATTTGCACCTGTCTCTAACCAGCAAGAGCTGATGTTATCAACCCCCACTATTTTGATATATATGTCTATCTTTTCCCTCTACCAGTGCCTTAAGATATATATATATATATATATATATATATATATATATATATATGTATATATATATATATATATATATATATATATATATATATATATATAAACGAAAGTATTCTAAATTATTTTTACGCTTACAGCTTACATGAAAGTTTTAGGATATGAATTCTAAAGAATAAATCAATTCGCCCTATAACTACACAATTATATTACATGAAGAATAACAGACATCGTTAGTGTGTGTGTGTCTAAGAGAGAGAGAGAGAGAGAGAGAGAGAGAGAGAGAGAGAGAGAGCGAACCTCTTACTATGTAAACTAAGAGAATTCCTGACGCATAACGATATCTACTACCAATACAGAAAAATACAATTTATATATATATATATATATATATATATATATATATATATATATATTATATGTATATATATATATATATATATGGGTGTGTGTGATTAGATAAACCCATGCGAGAAGTCAAAATTGTTAGAAATCATTACTGCAGCGTCGGACCTCTGGCAACATAATGGTTGCCGTCTCTAAAATACGGAAACAAAGTAGAATGGTTTTCACTAATTAAATTCTCAAACACCCACCTCTTTTTTTTTTCTTTCTTTTTTTGCGGTGGGGGGGGGGGAATAGAAGAGGGGATTGAGTTTGCTTTATTTGAGTCGGGATAATTAAAGATAGAAGAGTAATTGAATTATTTCATCTATGAATGGATAAAAAAAAAAAATCGTTTGACACCCTTGATGAAAATTTCAATAATTCCTAATTCCCGTTCATTGACTAATATGCCTCAAAATCCGGTCAAAATTAATTTCTATATGAAATAAATTCAGTTATGGACACTCAAAGTGTGACCGTCAGAGATGGGTTTCGGTCATTAACAACTTACACATCATTATTTTCCTTCGCACCTTCCTTCATAATTGTACAGTTACATATTACTTACTCATCTCTGTGTATGAGTATTATAAAAAAAATGAAAGGAACAGTTTCCTTATAAAAATTAAATAAAATTCGAATTTTGAGGGAAGTAATTACTTGTTCTTTGATGTTATAAAATAGTAATAGTAAATAAAAATGAATAAATGACCAGGTGGAATTTTCGTTTGTTGACCTCCCATAAAATTTAAGGCTGTCTCGGCAACAGATTTTTTCATTATTCGTTCAGAGTATCGACGGTAGCTATTTATTTCTGTTTATGCAAACCCTTTAATAATTATAGGCTTATTAGTGCGACAAATGGCTAAGAGTAAAACTTTAATAAAGGGATACTTTCTCTTATAGAAGAAACTTTCCTTTACATACGTATAACCCAGACTCTATGATGTTCATTTCACCTAATATGATCGAATGCTCTTTACAAAGACGAAGGTGCTTTTGTTGAATAACAACCCTCAGCTTACGCGTGTTCGTGTTTGTATGTGCGTATAACATAAGACCTGTTCACAACTTCACACTACGGGAGAATAAATCATCAACACAGTTTGTTAACTTCTCGCCCATATTATAAACAGGTTAAATAAAAGCAACGATTTATTGCTGGTCTTAATCACTGTTTGTTCAGCACTTCCGATCGGTCGTTAACCAGTTTTCAACCTGTTAGCAATGGATGCGAGAAGTTACTGAAGTGTGTTTCTGAAAATATTGGTTGCGGAATGGACGCAACCTTGGATGTAATCTCACCAAGCCAAAATTAGGTAATGCCTGCTAATCATAATTTTGTTTTTCAGGTTCACATCTACACTTTTTATTCTTTATCTTCAGCAATTTCAACGCACATCTCCCTACCTAGAACGTTCTGGCAATCTTATTTTCGTTATGCCTCATTGATGTCTGATTCTAATTCCTTGCCCATTTCCCTTCTCTTCCTTGTCCTCTCTCTTTCCATGTAGCAATCTCCTACTCCCTACCTCCCCAGATACCGGCGTTCTCCCTACCTTATTTCCTCGGCCTAGATGCTTTTGTTCGCTCAGCCGCCACAGAGGGAGGCATCTAATTAATAATATAGCATTAAAGACTCGGACTTGAAGAAGAAGAAGAAGAAGAAGAAGAAGAAGAAGAAGAAGAAGAAGAAGAACCCAGATTTGCTCAAAACTCCGATGAATGAGAAATCTTGGGAGACGAGCCGGGTTCTGTCACATCATTTACGGAATGAAAAATCCTGGAAATAACCTTTTCTCTTTGAAGATGGAACACATAAAAAAGAAGAATGAATAAAAAAGGGACTTGAATGTACTGGTGAATGAATTCTTGCCTTTTTAATTATTAGTTTATGTTGATTATAAAAAGTAATTGAACAGCGTTCACAGGTTGTTAAAAAATTCACAATTATATATTAAAGTATATTACTATACAAAGAAACAGGCTTTCAAACACCTGAACGGTGTTCCTCATCAGTGTAGACGGTAAGATGTAAAGTGAGAGGGTAGTTTCCTTCTGAAGAGCATCTAAAAAGGTTGGCGGGGCGAGAAAATAACAGCCCATCATCGAAGTGCTGGTTCTAGTGTTAAGTAATTCCAAACTCAAGAGGCAGTTGTGCTATCCTCCTTGATCTTCGAACCTGCGAAGTTGCTCCTGGTTACACTGCATGGGTGCCATAGTCGGAAACATCCACAGGGACGTCGATTATATGGAGAGAGAGGGAAATGTTGATGTAATCTAACAGCCTGAAATTGCTGCAATTAGTGTGAGTATAAGGGAATGTTATTCTACATTTGCTGTTATATGTTTTATATATTTTGTAATATAGAAAAAGGTGACTGGATATAAAAGAACAAGTTTAGGCTCGGGTAAAGCTGAAAACCCTACAGGATTAGCATAGACCGATGATTAATTTATGAAACACCACAAGATTTAGATTACTTGAATAATAGAATCCATCATATAGCCAGAGAAATATTACTTGAAACAATTCGAAAAAAAGGTAAAGACAGATTATGGGGAGAAGGATGAATATGCGCTATTTACAGACAGGATAAGTGAAGTTGATTCTAGCCAATTTTTAGGATCGATAATATCCATAACTGGGTTCTTTTTAAATAAACACACACACACACACACACACACACACACACACACACACACACACACACACATATATATATATATATATATATATATATATATATATATATTTATATATATATATATATATATATATATATATATATATATATATATATATATATATATATATATATATATATATTATATATATATATTGTGACGAAGCGTTCCAAATACCTAGTTATTACACTTACTGATCATAAAATTCGAAGCTGCCTCACAGTATCCAGATACTTGAACTTTTATAACAGATAAAATACGACTGGTACTCTTAAGGCAACAATGACCTCTTAAAAAGTTTATTAAACATGCGAGAAATCAGACTAAGTTTATCAACACAAGTGTGGGGTATTCATATAGACTTTAGTTAATTAAAGGCATCACTCCAACAACCGACTTTGTCTCCCCTGTCTTAAATCACTTCAAGAAAATTGAAAGAACTTGAAAGAACAGCACAATCTATCATGGTGGAATGTATGTACACAAATTTAATCCTATCACTGGTTGTCAATAAAAGAAACGCGCTGTTATACAAATTTTAAATTGAAAATTATAAGTGGAAGTGACAGCCTTAAGATAACTTTACTAGTACTTGAAAAAACACAAAATCTAATTAATTCTTGAATTGAATTATTTAAGAGAATTAAATCAAAATTAATTTATCAAGAAATTAAATTAACTAAGTAAAATTCAAACTGTTAAGTAATAAAATAGACCGGAAAAGAAAATGCAAGCAAATAAAAATGAATCCACAAGTGGCAAAGTGCGTAGCCAATTGAATAAAATATGCAATAATTGATCACTAAGAAACACTTGGGAATATTAATCGAACAAGTTATGAAGCAAAAACATGAAAACACAAAATGTGTACATGTATCCAATTTACCACCAAATGTGAAAAACTAAGAAATTGTAAACACACAGAATATGTATGAAAAACACTGCAAAAGAATTAAACAAAACACAGAAAATTTTAATGTGAAAAATATTAAATAAATTCACCAAGTATCTTTAATATTTTAAGTATTTTAATTGTACTTGAAACTGTGAAACGGAGCAATGCTACCTTTTCC
This sequence comes from Macrobrachium nipponense, assembly GCF_015104395.2. Taxonomy (NCBI): domain Eukaryota; kingdom Metazoa; phylum Arthropoda; class Malacostraca; order Decapoda; family Palaemonidae; genus Macrobrachium; species Macrobrachium nipponense. Next base: position 34,689,762 of record NC_061109.1, read on the forward strand.
GAAGCTGCAGCTTCAAAATTTACCAAAAACACTTGATAAGTCTGTTACACAGTTTTAAAATGTCTGCTCAGATTCCACAACCACAATTCTATAAAAAAATAAATAAAAACTAAGAGTAACCAAGTACAAGATATTAAGGTGACTTCTACAAGTTAAAAAAACCTCGAACGGGAAAGAGAGAGGGAAAGAGAGGCAACCAAGGCAGATGGTTTCTAGAACCAGAATGACAAGAAATCCCGCCTCGTATGGGAACTACTGCAAAACTCAGTCCCAAAGTGGATGACGACGTCATTGTTAGGTGGAAAATTTTTGGGGGGCCTAGATCTCTGTAATCAGGGTATAGAGAGTAAACGGAGTTCTTGCCACGAACAGCTTTACCTGTGATAGAGGATTAAACGGCCAGATGCATGACGTCACAATAACCGCAGTCATGCTCCTTAAACCTGTAGAAATCCTGCCTTTACTTTCTTTTTTTCTTTAATTTATTAAATACCCGAAGCTATTCGATAATCAAAGTAATGGTTATATAAAGATTCTTCATTTTGCTGTTACACGGAATATCCATAAGAATATTTTCGTCGAATAACATTAAAACTATAGAAAACCTACTTTTGCTTACGTCACGTTTTTTCGTTTTTAAATGCTATTTTTCTGTTTTTTAAGGAAAATAGTCAGAAAACAAACTAGATTATATTACGTTAAATACTTATAAGTGGGTTTAATAGGACATTATCAACAATAAGTATATTTCTAGAATTATACACACTATAACTGTATATATCTATAAAATCACGTTTCGCACATGTTTTAACCGCATGCTACTAGTTATGTCACTACCTTTTTCATCTTATTCACCACTTTTCTGTAACAAATAATGATTCAAATGCACGGCAACGAACAAAAGATCATATAATGACTTCTGAAGACATCTGGATGTCACTGCTAATTATTTAAGCTAATGTAATGATCTCTCCTTTTCCTTCTGTTAAACATTTTCCCCTATGGTGAGAACCAAGAACCTTATCCATATACATACTTCAAACGTTCAAGAAACCTTTCACTAGTTTTTATTAATTTACCCTCTCTAAAGCTTAAGGCACCAATCCATGTATCATCTCCCTTTGTTACTTTTGCTCCTAATGTTCATAGATTTGCTGATAAACTGAGCTCTTTCTGAAGAGAATTTCCTTTGTGTTCGGACCAAGTGTTCTATTTGTCAGGAATGTGGGGAAATGAACCGGATGCTACATTTTTAGTGTGCTGTCATTTCTCAAAAGTTGGGCTGAAACGATGTTTAAATGCAACTGGTGATGGGTGCTGATAGCACGCTCCCATTTGCCTTATGCAACCCAGAAAGTGCTCCGACCCATCCTTATTTAGTCTGTAAGTTAGAATATACGCCATGCCAAATTTTTCTTTTGCCATTTTCATCACTTTCATTTCTCTACTTATTTTACTTGTCTTGCAAGATTTTGCTTTATGTTTCCAAGTTTAGTCCGTAATCATTTCTCGATGACTTTCTATGTATCGGCACTGGATTATTAAAGAAATCAAACCATCTATCAACAATCCGAATGTATTTTTTCAGTCCTTATCTTCAAATTTACCTTAGTTCCCGAAGTGATCAATAGATTTATAGGGAGCTTCGGACAGCAGTAAGTTTATATGCTGTCCGAAGATCACTTTTGCTCCTTTTGATAAGCTCTCTAACTGGACATTTGTAAGTATACGTACGGCGATATGAATTCAAGGTCAACAAAATAATGCCTAAAAAATAATAAACTTTTCTAGGTTTGGAGCATCTGCAAACACTTTGGATTAATATTAAATGGACCTTCCTCGTGGTAGTTTAATTAAGGCTAAGGCCCCACCGAATGCGTCACGTGCATCCAACACTGCCAAAGCATCCTCGTCCGTCTAAAGTGCCAAATAAACGGTCATTCATTTATGCGCAAACAAACGAGTGTGCAATCGTTAGCATAACGCCCACGCACGAACTCAGGTTTGCACATTCAGCAGTTACCGTCCTAAACTCAACGAGACGACATGAAGAAGAGCGCTGCTTGTGTAGCGATTATCTTGCTCTTGAAAGGAACGATTCTAAGAAAATCGTTTGTGGGTAAATGTCTGATATGTAAAACGTTTTAGATTTACTTATGGTAATCTCTTAAAAGAATTATTGTTGTCCTCCCGAAAGGGTTATGAGAACTTTTTACACATGGATCATTCTACATTCCCCGATTTTCTAGTAAATGTTATGCAGCTGATCGAGAAAGAAGATACACATATAAGGGACGCTATATCGGCAAATGCAAGACTTTCAAGTGCCCTTCGATTTCTAGCAACTGGCCAGTCATTTTGATGGGCTGAAGTTTACCGCAGCAATATCTCCACAGAGCCCTGGATGCATAATTATGGAAGCATGTACTTCTATCATATCTGTGTATTTGGGTAGTTATATTTGAATAACAATAAATGCAATGGAAAAACTTTTATTTACATAAGTAATGGAACAGGACTCGTTGAAACAAAATTCATATTAGTATACAATTAAATCAATATATATTTATCAAATACTTATTACTTAAGTACTTGCACGTTGAGAATAACAATATGAAAATAAAGATTATTCAAATTAATGTAAATATATCAAATAAAGATCATTTTTACATGTACAATAAAAAAAATAGACGTATTTCATTTAACCTTTCACTTCCCAGAGATAGAAATCATTAAGCAATTCAATGAAATTTTTTGAAAATATTTAATTGCCATAAGTATACGTCTGTAGAAAACAATTGTTTATATTACCTATATGAGTTGCGAGTTATGGCACTGTTCCCATGTGGGAACGATGCGACTACGTGTGCTGAAATTTGCTGTATTTTACCAAATTTTCAAAATCATACATAACCGTTATAGTAACCGTTTTTCTCTTTCTGCTTGGCAAAATTTGAAGAACTAAAATAAAAAGTCATGTTATTTTTTTACAATGTTGCAAGTGTAGCCCCTCACAAACAATGATAAGTGAATGCACACTCTGTACCTTTAACAAAATTTAATAAATATTTAATCGTACTAGACATTCAATACATTGGTATCTTGCATTTTTCTTGCAAAAAACGCATCTCCCTTGCTTGCAACTGCTTTATATAGCCGCTACCATCATAGTGAATGTCCGTTTATCATAGTACTAGACAGAGGGCTCATATGTATCATCTGATCGAGTTCCGGGCTTTTCACTCTTAATAACCTTCTTTAATTCCCTTCTGTAATTTGAGCGGAAAAGTTTATTTTCCGAACAGCCATGGCTCTGTTGGCGTTTGGCTCAATCCTGTCGATAATCATCATCTTATTTCCGTTTTTGCCGTTCGTTTTCTTTCATTGCTGCTACATACAGGGTGCTGAAGCACCTGCTTACTATTTGTAATCTTCTCCTTTTGCACCTTCCGAGTTCCTTTCTCATCATCGTCATTATTTTGTGGCATCATCTGACTTGGTCCTGGGCTCTCGTTCCGCTCTAGTTGTGATTCATCAAGAAACCAGCTCAGAGACGCATGTCAAACTGCGGCTAAAAACAAAAAAATTTGTTCCTTTAATATCTAATTCGCTCTACCTCGGTTCAATAATATTTTATTTTCAATATGCTTGACCGAAGGGGAATTTTTCTCTCGATAATAGATTTACCTGTACCATGGGCGCGAACGCAGGAGACATTCAAATCCAGGCACGTCAGTGAAGCCTCTCGCGGTGGTGGGGTGGAAGAGCTTCGCTGACGTGCCTGGATTTGAATTGTCTCCTGCGTTTGCGCCCAGGTACAGGTAGAATCTATTATCGAGAAAAAAAAATTCCCCTTCGGTTAAGCATATATGAAAATATATTTAATTCCGAGGTAAGCGAATTAGATATTAAAGGACATTGTAGCTCAATGTATACATACATATATATGTATATATATATATGTATATATATATATATATATATATATATATATATATATATATATATATATATATATATATATATGAGAGAGAGATAATATTTTCTTTAAGCTGAGAGAAGAGAGAGAGCGAGAGAGAACATTTTCTTTATGTGCTATTTCTGAACTATCACTCAACACTTTTGAATACTACCCAAAAAAGCATAAAAATAGTTGCAAGACTACGAAAAATGCTGATGATAATCAGTAATGGTCAAACGGCCTTTACTTCATTACTCTAACTCTCACCAACAGCACTTCAAATGAAGGATAATTTTCCAAGAAATCCTCGCATTTAGGAAAATCGTCTCTGTCTCAAGAAACTACTTTTCTCGCTCAAAATTAGAAGGAAAGATTTATCAACTGTACTCTGTTTTTTTCCATCTGTCCATCCGCCTGTGGTGTTTTTGTATGGTAACACTGCGTCCCGGGCTTTAGACAGTTACATTCAACGATTATAATAATATCCTATTTCGAATATTAACGGTGTAATTTGCATACAGTAAATTATTAAAACACTTTTCAGTTGCGAATGTATACCCAGATATCCTTTTATTTACCTAAAACTTACACATAGCGTAAACTATCTAAAGCCCGGGACGCAGTGTTACCATACGCAAACACCACAGGCGGATGGACAGACGAAAAAAAAACACGTATAGGTAATAATGTTCTTACCCAGCTTTTGACAATTCTATCATCAATAACAAAAACAGTATTTTCTTCCTATTATAAGTTATCTATCGCGTCTCATTTGGTGTATGCGAATGAATTCTTTCCTTTTTAATCTATATATTTGCACCCATTCTTTTTTTCTCCTCTTGCCTAGTTAGTAATTTTAATAACTCCAAGTTAGACATCCCTCATATTCCTCCCATACATTTAAAACAAGTACAGAAAGTAGGATAAGGAATTTCAATTGAGATGATGATGATATAAAGCCTAGTTCATTATATAGTAATGTATTACTGAATTTTATTTTACATCCCCTGTCCTGTTCATATAAGGCTGCTACCCTAGCGAAATAAAAGTAATAATAGAATTTGTAATAATAGAAGTTGCACTAAACTCTTGTTCTTTCATGGATAAAAGTTTATCGGTAAGCAATTTGATTTTTCTGCCGCTCTTACATGTGGAAGAAATTTACAATAAATACATGAAAAAAAAAATTAACTCAAACCCATTTATAAAACAGATGCTAATGGAATGTGACACAACAACGATGATAGTGAGCGAGAGAGAGTGGGAGAAATGGAGAATAAGAATGGCTTGTTGAATGGTTATATAAAACAGCTCTTTTCATAGCAAGGCAGATAACAACGATATATAATTTCTCGTAAGTGTACCAAAGTAATGGAATGTAGTCAGGTACCAATAACTGATTAAGGGCAAAATACCAGAATTTTTTGCTCTGGCTGTTATTATTATTAATATTATTAGTGCGACTGCTTTTTTTTACTCTGTATGTGTGCAGGTTACTTTTATCATTCTTAATTCAGCGGAATTCGTCCGGTAAGTTCCTTAAAGGTTGGTGGTTGAAGGAGCTTCCAAGAATATATATATATATATATATATATATATATATATATATATATATATATATATATATATATATATTATATATATATATATATATGTGTGTGTGTGTGTGTATATTATTATCTTGAACCCTCATGAAAGGCCAAAGGTCAAATCTAAGGCCAAAATTTTATTTTTCAGCAACCAGAGTCTCCGATAGTCTATATATTTCAGACAATTTATTAGTGATATACCAATTCAAATATAGATAATACATTGTTGCAGCAAGTGTGTACACATAGCCACGTTCAGTAAACGTATTCGCATCTGAAATATTCGCAGATACATTTTACTCTTGATAGTAAAATATTGATTAGTAAAATATTTTAACCATTAAAAAAGAATTATCTTTATATCTCATCAGAAATAAAAACCAACGTTACACAACGTGAAGCTCGAGACCAGCTTCACGTTGCATGGAATCTCAATGAAAAAAATTACATTCTCTCTTATGAAACCCATTTCCCAAAGCCTTTCTAATCGTTAATTACTCCAAAATTATATCAATCTTGGTGCCACATTTATTACAAACCACTGTTCAACAAATTAAATCAGTATTTATTACAGTCCAAGACTTCTGCTGTTTTGGAGGGTTCCGAATATTACTATGAGTACATCTAGATGTTATTGCATGTTGCACTATAGGTGTTAAATGTTATCCTTTTGTCAGAAGAGATATTATTTTTTTTTTATCTCAGTCAAATTATTCCACTTGGTGGTATTTAGTATAGTGTGGGATTTTGGGATGCATCCTGCCTCCTTAGGTGTCCATCGCTGTTTCCAATAGTGTGCTCTTCTGCAAAAGTTCTGGAGCTACTTCGGCATCTAGTTTTTCCAGGTTTCTTTTCAGGGAACTTGGGATCGTGCTTAGTCGTCCTATGATTATGGGTACAATTTCCACTGGCGTATTCCATATTATATTTATTTCTATTTTCAGTTCTAGATACTTATAAATTTCTTTATGTTTCTTTCTCCTTTACTCTGGTGTTCCATGGTACTATAGTATCTGTTCTGATACTATTGTCCCAGAGGATCATTGCCTATTAATTTTCTATCATTACCTCAGCTTGGTGTTCGTACCACTTATTACTGCAAGCTAGCTAGTGTTTCTTGCACTGGCTCTACTGGAGGGCTTTTGCAACTGATCCACGCATCTTTTTGTACTGATTCTGTGCAAGCGCCAGACATTCGCTTGCTATGTTGTTTATGGTCTCATCTTTCATATTGCACTGCTGTATATGGGTGAGATGTTGCTGATTCTTAGGGCCTGATCTTGTGCCACTGTTAATATTCATTTTATTTCCTTCTTGAGTTCTCCCCTCTGTAGCCATTGCCATGTTTCATTGCTAGCAAGTTCTTTAGTCTGTCTCACGTACTGTCTGTACATTGATTTGCTGTGCCATTCTTCTGTTCTGTTTTCATTCCCCTGTCGGTATATTTCTGGGTCTTCGTCTACTTTTATCAATCCTTCTTCACATGCATCCCTTAGCTAATCATCTTCACTGGTTTTCGGGTATTGCCTCAGTACTCTGCTGTCGAAGTTGACACAGTCCCCTATGCTTAGTAGTATTAACTTTTTCATTTCATAATTATAGTCTGTCTGTACATGCTCTTGGGTGTAGTGCATTGTGTATTGGCATGTGTTTCCTAGCTTTCTGGTCTATACTGCAGAGTTGAGCCTTCGTCCACTCTGCTAATCAAGTGCCTATCTGATTAACGGTACTGCCCATATATTTATGGCTTTCATCATGTTTCTGGCGCTGAGTTTTGACTTGAGTATTACCTTAAGTCTCTGCATATATTCTTTTCTGATTGTATCCTTCATCTGTAGGTGTTTTATATCTTCTCCTTTCTATTCCCAGGTATTTGTATCCTGTCCCATCTGTGTTTGATGCTGTTTCCACCAGACAGCTTTATCCCTTCAGTCCTTGTCACTTTGTCTTTTGTGTGTTGACCAAGGCGCACTTTTGTATTTCAAACTCCATCCTGATGTCCCCAGATACACTTGTAACAGTCTGGATTATGGTATCTATTTCCTTGATGCTCTTACCATACAGCTTGATGTCGTCCATGAACATTGTGATGGTAATTGCTTCATAGCAAAGAAAGATAAATAAAAGGAAAGGAGAACGCATTTTCGAGAAGTTCGGCAGCAAGGAGGCTTTCGCGCCAGTGTTGTAGGCGCCTATGTTCGTGGTTGTTCCAGAATCGTCGGGCGTATTGTGGAGCGCATAAACGCGCCAATGTTACGTGAGAAACGCCGCGATTTTCTGATGCAATACCTCGTCTAGATTCATCTAAGAAGTTCTAGAAATCCCTGGAGTTGGTGACGTTCGCCGTAGGCTCCGCCCCCAGAGTGCTGTATAAATACGACGAACGAACTTTGGAGAGCAGTGATCGTAGAAGAGAGAGAGATCGTAAAAGAGAGATCACCAGTTAGTCACAGAGAGCCACAGATCAGATTATCAGTGAGAGATCAGCAGCAGCAGAGATTTTCCGTGAGATACGAGAAAAAGG
>NC_061109.1:34705335-34712835 GCF_015104395.2 Macrobrachium nipponense
GAGAATGAATAAAGTAAATGCATGAAAAAAGAAGTAATACATGAAATTATTGGAGATAAGAGCGTCCAATTAAATATTTTGAAAATGTAAGTACTAACTGAATATTAATAGATGTCCCACAAACTCACATCACAAAGAAATCTCATACATCTTTGCACTTATGGTAACCTTTATATCCCTCTATTGTATGTTTAGTACATATATTGTTTCACTTTAAAATTTCTGACTGCTCATTTACTATGCATATAAGTGCTCTTAAAATTCTCTCATTCTTCCTTATCCCAAATCTTGCTCCATAAATAACGACCATGAAAGACAGTTGGTTTATATTTTCCTTCATCCATTCCAGTTCCTTTTTTTTTTTTTTTTAGCTGGCGATCTTCTCTTCCAACCCCTAGTTATTAAGACGAAAACAAGTGTGTGTATTTTCCAATTCCTGTTACATTTGCTGTTAAAATCGAAAGAAACCCACAATGGTAAATTGTCGCCTCTGGCACCAAATTTGAAATACAAGTCATCGAGTAATACAATATTCACAAAAATTCAAATATCACCTCACTTCCACGAACGCGCTGTTCGGTAACTTGGGAGGGAAACTGAAATATGAAGGCGGAACGATTCAATTTTGCTTGCCTTTGCAATTGATGCATGAAGCCGTATTTTACGGCGTCGAAGATGCTTCGGGCTCAAATTCGAAACCCACTTTCAACTAGCAAAAAAAAAAAAATAAAATAAATAAAATGTGTTCGTAAATATAAACTAACACCACTTTCTCCTACCTTTCCAAGACTTTCTGCGGGGGCTGAGCGGCATGTAGTGCTTGTTAACCACATACAATCTGTGTTTGAGTAGAGTGAAAATAGATATTGATATACAAAACAATGCCCCGTTGGCTCTTCTAACGTAAGTTGCCGATATGGGAATGAATCTTTGTGAGTTTGTTTGTATGATGCTATTGATTATGTACTATTTCTGGGCATAATTCTTAAACATTATTCTAAGGCCATATGATATAATAATTCTGACTGCTGCTTAACATAAGAACACTATTTTCGTTGGTCATGACAGACATTTTAGAAATTTAACTTTCGGTATCGTAAACACATTGTAAATTTTCGAGAACTACTTGAGGAAACAAATAGCGTCTTCGACGCCACAAAATACGGTACCTACATAACTAAGGTAATCTTTGTTTATTAAGGCATACGGGATTTTTTTTATGCATTTTTAAGATATTCATTCGCTCGCGTGTAAATATATGGATATGTTTACCGCTATTTTTTCATAAATAAGGCACTTTCCTTTATCTTGGTAAACATTTTCTGTGAGTTTTGCCTTTCTATAATAGCGTTTTTGCCAAGCACCTAAAGCATAAATGACGAAATTATATATATATATATATATATATATATATATATATATATATATATATATATATATATTATATATATATATATATATATATACTTCGTAACCTTTGATAATTTACTCAAACTGTATATTGTGATAGATAAGACATAAAAATAACTTCTATTGCAAAGAAAAGAGAAATTTGATCGCCATTTCTTAAGTATTCATTTAACTAAGAATTTAATTGGAAAGTGAATACCAGTCTGTCACTTTTGGAAATAGTTTTTAATTTTTCCAATCACGAGGAATTTTGATATTTTCTAACATTTAGTTAATATATATATATATATATATATATATATATATATATATATATATATATATATATATATATATATATATATATATATATAAACATAAATTGTAAGGGTTACCGATTGTTTATTTTTCCAGGGACAGTCGTTCACGATTGTTCCCTTCTGTTGCGTTCTCCTTGTCCAGTGTTTTTTTTTTTTTTTGTGTGTGTTTGTGTGTGTGTTTTGAGGTGACTTCTGTCGTGTTCCTTTTGTTAACGGCAGTCAAGGTTGAGGCAGCAGCGAGGCAGTCAGAGGCAGTTAGGGTCTCAGCGGCAGAGCCTCAGGCATGCTTACCTGAGGGCCAGCCAGTATACAGCAGCCTGTATTTTCGTCGTCTAGGAGGCGTTGTCCAGTACAGGGACATCATCCAACTTTGTGTTGTTGTTTTCGTCTGAGGAACGAATTTATTTGGAGTGTGGCCCAATTGGACTGTCTAGCTTTGTGTTTGACAGCGGTGTCTGTCTCAACATCTCTAGAGATTGTTTTTTTCTGTTTGACGTATTTTGCCTCCCGGAGTTATTTGTTATACCATTTGGTTATTTTTTTGCTGCGATTTTGTTGTATTTGTATGCTACCTGTTAATTATTTGATGTAATTATCAACACTGCCTAATTATTGTTAATTTGTTTATGCTGCTTCATGATCTTCCTATTATTATCGTTTATGCTGCCTGACTTTTCATGATATAGCTAATGTTTCTGGTTTTTAGAAGTTCTTTATTTTGATTTAACTAATGATTATTTTTTGAGTGATTATTATTGTTCTTTGATGATTCATTTTTGGTCTAGTAACTGCTTGCCTACAGAGTTCATTAATTCATTTGACTCTTTGTTTGTCCACTTTATTATTGATAATAGGTATGTGAATTGAATGACTGACTCTTGTTTTTTCACTTTATTATTGGTAATAATGGTTATGTGATTTTTTATTATTTTTCTAAACTTTGACTTACATGTATATATGTATATAGCTTATTGTAATAAATTAGTTTTAAAGTACTTTGTATTTTCTGTAACTCTCATTCCTCTGCGGTTTGTCTTGACTGTTGCCAGTTAATCTATTTCATTTTCCTTTGTTAATTCTTAAGAACCAAGTGAACCAAGTTTGGTTCACAACAAATTGGCGACCTTGCCAGAATTGGGTCTGTTTTGGTTGGTGGTTCCAAGTCTTCTTTGGGGTGTTATTAGAGCAAATTGAGAAATATTTTTCTTTAAATAATTTTCTTTTAGTTTTGCTGGGAAGTGTCAGGTTCATCCATTTGTTGAATTGCTTCATTGAAACTGCATTGTTTCGATGGTTTGGCCAACCTCTCTTGTTTGACATGAGGAGAATAGATTACATTGATATCTTCGTTTTCCCTGAAAGTCAGGCTTGGGCTTTGGAAGGCAGAGCGACCAGTCCTCAACAGCTTTTGGTTAAGTATGTAGCAGCAGTTGGTTTTCGAGTAACACCTTGGGGCCGGCGATGGTCTTCAATAGGCATATGTTGGTTTCTGGCTGAAACGCTGAGGAGAATGACAGGATAATTTCAGAAGGTCGAGGGGGTGACTAAATCATATTGTCAGTTTGAAAGGATAAATTCTTCATTGTTAGCTGTATTGCTGTTGTACCCTCTTCATTGAAGTCGTTTAGCGATAGCTTGGTGATGGCGCAACACTGTGCAGTGGTTGTCCTTGAGCATAGTTTGCTGTGCCTCTTACGATAGGCAATATTATTTCAGTTGGGCTCTTATTGTCAGAGTTAGTGTTCCGATTGTTATTGTTGTTATCGCCCTGTTATTGTAAAGGTTTGAATATGTCCGTGTTGAGCAAGATGGATCTAATGATAAATAAGGTATTATTATTTTGAAGGGTACATATGTTATTGTGTTGAGTAAGTATGACTCCATTTATTATTATTGTTATTATTGCTGGACATGGTTACATCTGTTAGGAGCTTGTGTAGTTCTGGTATTTAATTTAATTTGCTATGGCTTTTGATGAGCAAGTATTTGTTTATGATTATATTGTACCTCTTATAGTATTGCCCTGTAACTGTTATTCCTTCATTGAATTGCTCCATTGCTGACAGCAGCTGTTAATAATGTTCATTATGGTCATATAATTAACTAATGAGGAAATTATTATGTTGAGGTTATTACCATTATGGCTATTGTGATTACTTTGCATATGACATTGATTTTGGTAATTTATTAATTATACTTAAGTATTTAGCATATTGTTTATGTTATGGTAATGTTCTTTATTTGTAAAGTCGTTCTTCCTTGTTATGGTAATGTTCTTTATTTGTAAAGTCGTTCTTCCTTCTCAAAGTTGTAAATATGTAAAGTCACAATGTAAAATAAATTAGGCTTCTTACATTGAGTATTTTCTTATACATTTCCTTTAATTGTTGTGTACCACCAGTCCATTCCAGTCTCAATTTGTGTGTGTTTTAAGAACCTGGTGATCATATTGGAAAGTGATTATGACAAATTGGCGACCTTGGGCCAGGATTGGTTCTATTTTGGCTGGCTGGGTTGCGGCAGCTTCGGTAGAGAGAACCTTAAAAATAAATTCTTAGATTTTTTTTTTTTTTTGCCCGGTAAGGAGCTGTAAGGGTTAGTGATTGTTTATTTTTCTTGGGACAGTCATTCACAATTGTTCCCTTTTTGTAGTTGCCCAGTGTTTGTGTGTGTGTTTGGGTCTCGAGGTGACTTCTGTTGTTTTTTCATTGTTAGTGGCAATCAAGGTTTAGACGGCAGTGAGTCAGTCAGAGGGTCTCGGCAGCAGAGCCTCTGGTATGGTTACCTAAGGGCCAGCCAATATACAGCAGCTTTATTTTTGTTGTCTGGAGGGTACATCCGGTGCAGAGACACGTCTAACATGGCGTTGGTGTCGTCGTGTGAAGAACGACTTTATATGAAGTGTGAATATTGGCAGTTTACTTTTGTGCTTAACAGCGGTGTTTGTGAAAACATCTCCACGGAGATTGTCTTTTTTTCTCTATGATATTTTTGCATCCCGGAGTTATTTGTTATACCATTTGGTTATTATGTTTTTTACTGCGATTTTGTTGTATTTGTATACTACCTTTAAATATTTGATGTAATAAATGACGTCTGATTATTGTTAATTTGTATGTTATGCTACTTCACGATTGTTTGTGAAGTTTTGGTGCTGCTTCATATTTTTATTGTTTATGCCGCTTGAATTTTTCTGTGATGTAGCGAATGTTTATTAGTTATGTAAATTCTTGATGATGATTTAAGTAATGATTATTATTTTTGTGATATTGTACACCTATGATTCATTTTTGGTAAAGTAACCATGCTTAGCTACATAGTTCTTGATCAATTCATTTGACTGTTTGTCCACTTTTTTTATTGATAATGGTTATGTCAATGTAATGACTGATTCTTGTTTATTCACTATATTATTGTTGATAATGTGTTATGTTATTTTTATATTTTTTCTCAGCTTTGTCTCCCTTGTATATGTGTTTATAACTTATTTTCCTTTTTCTTACTTAAGAACCTGAAGAACCAAATTAGTTCTTAACAACACACGCACACAAGCATATATATATATATCACATATATATATATATATATATATATATATATATATATATATATATATATATATATATATATATAAATATATATATATATATATATATATATATATATATATATATTATATATATTATATATATATATATATGTGTGTGTGTGTGTGTGTGTGTGTGTGTGAGTGTGTGTGTGTATGTATGTGTGTGTGTGTGTGTATATGCATCACTTGATTGAGTAATTTATCTTTTCATATGTTTTATATTGCAAACTATATTACCTTGAAGATCTAAAGTACGAAAAAAAATTGTGCATGTTTGTCGTCTAAAATTATAATTCCCTTTTTAATTTTCAAATGTATCACAAGACTAACTCAACAAATCACCACCTTTCCTTACTGACGCATATTTTCTCTCAGCGGTGTGACTAATTTGATTGAAGCTAAAAGAGAAATTAAATCTTTTCTTCAGCAAGATTTTATCAACAACGAACATAATATTTTGTATTGCAGGATTGTTCGTCTCCTCTAAATTTTTGATTATCCAATCAATCATTCCACAAACAACTGCATCTGCTCAATATTGCAAACAGTCCTAACGTTCGTCTTATTTTTTCTTTTCTTTCATTCCCTTCTTTTTCATCTAACCTTTGCCCCTCGGTCTCAATTTTTCTTTTCCTTTTCGAGTTGTTTGTTCTGGAGGAACATGGCAAATATTCCATAGCCTGTCGATTCTCTGTTTCCCTTTATTTATTCAAAATTTGAAATGTTTTTAAAAAGTCGATAAGGTTAAATGCTGACCCATTTTCAGACTTCGCGTTTTTTTTTCTTTTGTATACCCTTCGAAATGCTTTCAGGTATTTGTAGGGGTTTCAGTTGCTGAGCCTTGTCATTTCTGCTAACAACAAAAATCTTTTGCTCAGCCTTTATCAGTTTTACAGTTTATTTTTTGTATTCCTTTCAAACTCGGTTCCCATAGATTTACGTGATATTTCAACTAGAGGGACAAAAATAATTTTGTTTAAAAATTCGAAAAGCTGTAAATATTTTACATTTTTTGGTTCTTTCTTGTTTGTTCATATCAGCGTCGCATTCATAGTTCGAGAAACACTTTATATAATTAAAGTCATGAATTTTATGTTTAACCAGCTTTCATCAATAAAACACGGAAAGGAATTTTTAACCTAGATAGTATGGATATTAGTTCTAACTTGATTTAACACTTGACAGAGCTATTAATTCTTCATCTGCGAGATTTGAACAGTTAGAAAGTTTTCAAAAACACATGTTAATTTTAAATAACCTAACGGATAAAGATAAACTCATAGTAGCATGTCAGTGTTTCGAGGATAAAGGTGAGGTACCACGAAAATAGTGATATGAATGGATGTGATCACTTGACGGAACTGGATGAAATCATTGTTTCCTGAAGATGTAAAACTTCCAATAGAAGCCGTTAGTTACAAAAACATTAAGAGGTTACTGGATATCATGCCAAATCTGTGGTTGCATTAAAAATACTGTTTACGATACCTATTATTGTGGCCAACGGAAAGGGAAGTCTTAGTAAACTGAAGCTTATAAAGACGTACTTTCGGCTGTCCATACCTCAAGACAGATTAAATACTTAGGCAATATTGACAATAGAATTGTTCTTGTGAAGAATATAAATATAAAAAGGGCTCTGAATAGATGTGCTGAACTGATATAAAGGCTAAAAAAATGTTTTAGGTAGGATAATGAATGTTTTTCAGCCTCTGTTCATACTTTTTTAAATTAGAAAAATCGTTACAGCCACAGTTGTTATCATCGTGAATTTCAGAAATATATCATGCTTCCCAGTTTGTTCAGATTCTGTACAGATGTGAATTCCTGGTTTTTGTATTTGTTTACAAGTGTTTTTAAATTATCATTAAATCTTTAATTCGCTTTCCATTGTTTTGAACCATGTTTGCAATATACTCCTTTGTCAGCATTCGTTAACTGTCCCACTGAGACTGATCGTAGCTTTATTTGTAAGTCATGTAATTTGTTGCAAGCTGTCCAAAGACTGTTAAAAACAATTTACTATCGTTCAATGTTTGTTAAAAAACAACGGAAAAATATTTACAGGAAAAGTAGATGAAAACCATAAGGATCTAAAAAAAAACTCCCCATCAATTCTTTCGGATACTGCACCGATTTGTATGCCTCAATTTTGTGTTTGTTTCTACTTGTTTTTAACTTTGTATAAATCACTAACATTTC
>NC_061109.1:34717835-34735335 GCF_015104395.2 Macrobrachium nipponense
TCGGGTCCCCTGTACCTCTTCATGAGTGATACATTATATGAATGACATGGAAATTATATACTACAAATTTTATGCTTCCTTATACTGTGCATGATGAAAAGGAAGAGCTAAATACATGCCTTTCATGCAGCTGTAAGGAACTTTTTATATTCGTTCTTTTTTTTTAATTGTATTGTTTTTTTATATTTTAGTGTAGAGTGTAGATTCTATGGTTACTATGGATTCTTTTCAAGTTTTTCTTACATCATTCACACTAGCGATATATGCACAAGTATAAGAAACATACAAATTTAGATTGTATGGAAGTGTTGAGGCGAAGTGTTGATGTTTGAAGCCTTTCTTACCCACGGCTGGTAAGGAACACACCCTCGCTCTCTGGATGCTCTGTTGCTTCTCTGTTTTCTCTGCTTTCTCTGTTTCTAGGTAGACATCCTCCCAAGAGATGTCTCCTCCTCTTAAGAGGGAGGTCTTCTGTTGCCGCGTTCTCTGTCTGTCTGTCTGTCTGTCTCTCTGTCTCTCTCTCTCTCTCTCTCTCTCTCTCTCTCTCTCTCCAAACACACACACACACACACACACACACACACACACACACACGCACGCACGCACACAGAGAGATCTCGGTTTTTCCTTAAATGGGGTCAGTCAACGCCGACACTTCTACAGATATGTTAAGAAATGAATTTAAACCTTTTTATTATAGAAATAATTTCTGTCCACTCACTAGTTAAAATAACTTCCACTTCTTTTACTTGCAACGTTCACGAAAGTTACGTTTTCCCTCACTCTCTCTTTCAGGGGTAACTTTTAACATCTTTGCAACCACTGCACACTTTATAACGCTGTAATTACTGGGCTACATTCGACCTTCCCTTCACTATATGCCAATTTGTGTCCCTTGATGTGATCATTTGACGCTCGAATAATGTCATTTGTGAGTGGATCATTAATCGATGGAATCAAGTAATCGTCGCAATTACATAAATCGCTGAAAATACTTGTCTTGGAGATTCATGGAAAATCTTAGTTTTAATTAATTTATTTATTTATTCCTATTAAGGTAAAGTATTCATTATTTTACTTGCAATAAAAATAGAATATGGAAGTAGGGCTTTTTCTCGTACTCTATTTACTTGTCCTTTAATGTTCATATTCATATTTAAAGTGAAGAAGTAATCATCAGTTCATAGTCGTTAATATAATTCCTTTTCATTGACCAATTATCATTCGGAAAATGGATTTGTAAAGGTCCTCAGTAATGCAAAATAAAACCACGTTTTATTTAAGTTCACCTTTCTTATTTTCTAGTTAATCTGGACTTTCGTACATAGTTCAGAGCCATTATATTTGGTAGTTTGAAGCTTGACTTTGTTTGAGCTTTGTGCGTAACTAAGTCAGATTAAGAGAAGACAGGCTTTCTTCCTTCCACCTTTCTGATAAACCATGTCCACTTGATTAGTATCGTGATCTCGAGGATTATGTAAGTCGGGTTTTATTTATCTATTTATTTATTTTTTGTCCAGGCATGTAATCATTGTTTCTCATCGTAGTATCATGTGTCGTTCCTTTTAGTTATGTCTTCAAGGTTGCAGTTGTCATTTGATGTATTATGATTTCCTCTTTCTTTCCTCGTAGTTTGGGTTCAGTAAATGCTTAAGGGTTTAGAATACTGATAATACTTAGTTGGCTTTGTCTTAGCAATGTAAGTGGGCTGTTATCTACGTAACATAAATAAGTTGTTTGTTACTTATGAACACTCAACAACTTTGTGCTTAATGCGAGATTATTTGCCTTCAAACTTAATAAAAATCTATTTGTTCCAATGTGATAGCATCGTCTAAATTTAGGTTCTCTAGGAAACTAGAGGGAATTGCTACGAGTTTTTAGTGACAGATTTCATAGTCCTGATATTGAAAATCAAATGTAACTTATCTTGACGCAGGACTATCCGATGCACTCTTTCTTACCAGCCATTACTTTTTCCACCGGGCAAAATGTGCAAGCCACTTGTATCTCGCCCCATTTTAGTTTTATGGAAATAAAACTATTGCGCCGGCTTTCTTTATCCGTCTGCAGTTTTTTTCTGCCCGCCCTCGGATCTTAAAAACTACATTAAGGGGTCGGTTGCCTAATACGCCCTCCCCACTGCCTTCTATCAAAGGTATCATCTTCCAACAAACCTCTTCTCTTCATATCTTCTTTCACTTTAACTGGCCATCTAATTCTCTGTCTCCCTCTCGATCATCTTCCTCTAACAGGTTACTTCCAAGCCCTCTCACTTCCTCGTCATCCATCCTCAACACTTGCAGACTGATATGTTGATCATTCACCCTCCAATCATCAAACATATCAAAATGCAGTCCTCTAGCCTCGGTAGTTTTAATTTTATTAATTTTTAAAGTTAGCCATAATCGTGCTTCTGACCACCAACGGCCCGTGACTAAGGTTTCATGGGCCGCTGCTCATACAGCATTATGCAGAGACCATCGCAAGATAGATCAGTTTTCGGTTATCTTGATTATACACCAACGTCCATAGAGAATTTCGATTTTTTATTAGTTTTATTTTTTTCTCTAACATTGTTCCTATCTCTCCCATTTCATTCATATTCTCCCTATGCCAATCACTTTTATAGCATCTATATAAATATGTTTGTGTAATGATTGTTTCACTTCCACACGGCTTTCTAGAGACTGCAAATATTCTCTGGTTGTCGGTTCACTTGCAGATCCCATTGTCCTAAGCTGAGGTCTCAGCAACCAAACTCGATGATCCCTTTATTTACCTGATATAACACCGGACTAGCATATCATCTTTGGAGTTCCATGCCCTTGGGAAAGCGAAGCACCTCCTTAAGGCACATACTGACCCACTGAAGGGATTACAGTCTCCAAAGGCTGCATTCAACTGGTCATTGGATACTTGCTGGTGAGCGAAAATGTATCTGGTAATTGGGGTCCATGAGAACAGCTTTCATAAGCCTGATGTTACTACCATGAGTACTCAGAAATTCGCTCCCCACAAGGTCTCACTCGCAATTGCTATATAATTTTGGACTATAATTCTGTTAATATTCATTATCATTCCATATATCTTCTTCCTGAAAGGCGGCTTGGTCCTCATGCACCATTCGCATAAGTCCGTCTTCTTGATAGCTTCACAATAAACAGGGTTATTAATTGTCAAACTGGGATTTACCGGTCTCTTCCCATGATACATTTCATTCTAACAATATCAGTTTTGCATAAGAGAGTAGGCAATAACACATTAAAGGATAGTTTTGTTATCAGTATATATCTTGAACTGTGGTTTGAAAGTATTTCATCTGCATTCGTAAGGTAGTTAATACTTTAGGTAATGATTTCCATGGAAAAAAAAATAATAAAATGTAATATTGGCTGATTTTAAAAGTAAAAATGTTCATTTACGAGACCCTTGGTGTGGTAAATCTGTACGCAAATAGGACACCAAATACTCCTCAAGATGCTACATGAGTAAAATTACATTCGTAGATTAAAAGAGAGAGAGAGAGAGAGAGAGAGAGAGAGAGAGAGAGAGAGAGAGAGAGATCTAACCACAACTTTCAAAGCTATGCTAATGATGCAGCTTGGATATCTATAAATTTTTATAGAGTAGAGCAAATTAATTTAGTTCGTTTGCAATTGAATAATCTGATTTATAATATTCTTTATTTTATTAGTTTTTCAATTACTTACAAATATTATACATTAGAAATAAACATGAAATAAATATGGCATTAAATTTGTTTGGGGTACCTATACTAGATAGCCTCATCAATATATAAGTAGTTATTTTTGAAGCAAAATCTCGTTGTATTTTTATTAATAAAGCAGAATTATTGAAATATTCAACTTCTGTCAAGTTTTGTACCTTAGCAGCAGTCTAAAAACCTCTCTTATATCTCTGACCAATTTCTTTTTTATGTATCTACGAGAACGCAAATATCAAAGGTGAAATAAGCAAGAGCCATCAGAGGGGATTCTCCTATTCCATATATTGCTGCATAGTATATAGCAACTCCTGCCAACTTTTTAAACTTACATGTTTCATTAATTTATATAGCCTGCTGAGAATAGGAAACACAGTAAGTAGTTTCACTACTTCGATGAGAAATTATAAATTGTCAAATAATGGCTTGAGAATTTAAACGGAAGAGATGGAAAGTAGTGTTATTTTGCTCTCCAAGGAAAATAAACAGTTTAAAAGGTAACTCCTAAGGATTCTGGACTCATAGCGGAATTTAGGCATTAGTCTTGATTTATGATAGTCGATCAAGACTGACTGATGGTCACGGGCCAGATGATACAATCACTATCAGTCAACATTAATAAAGTCCAATGGGCATGTTTACGGTTCTACCAATATCAAATTGTTACAGTGCTAGATAGTAAAATACAAATCACAGCTACCTCAAGCTCAGTTGATGTTTCTATATGTGTTATGCGGAGGTGTGTCTGTTTCAAACAATCTTAGTAACATTTTAAGTTGCACCGTAATGCAGTTTAATACAAAGTTTCAACCTGACTTAACCACAAGCTTTGAATTGTTGCTTTGCCATGGATGGAACTTTTTTTCCTGTCAGATACATACATACATACACACACACATATATATTAATATATATATATATATATAATATATAATATATATTATATATATATATATATATATATATATTTATATATATATATATATAATATATATATATATATATATTATATATATATATATATATATATATATATATGTTTTGTGTGTGTGTGTATATATATATATATATATATATATATATATATAGTATATATATATATTATATATATATATATATATATATATATATAGTATATATATATATATATATATATATATATATATATATATATATATATATATATGTGTGTGTGTGTATATATATATATTATATATATATAATATATTATATTATATATATATCTTATATTATAATTATATATTATATATATATATATATATATGTGTGTGTTGGTATATATAATTATATATATATATATATATATATATTAATATATATATATATAAATTATATATATATAATATAATATATATATATATAATATATGTATATATATATGTAATAAACTAATATATATATCTATATATATATATATAAATATGATAATATTATATATATATAATATTATGTATATATATATATATATATATATATATATATAATATATATATAAATTTTTTAAATTTTTTTTCCCCACGAAGGGTAAAAAATGAAATGCGAAGATAGCCAAGCACTTTTTCTTTCGGTCTACGTGCGACCCTTTACTCAGGCAGCAAACTGGATCTTACAGGGGTGGGGAAAAACATAGTCAAAGTAGGCTTGTAATATCCAAACTGACACTACAAGATTAGCAATAAGGTCGATTTCACTTTACAGAAACGAGGAAACGCCTGAGGGCAGTATAAGCGGATTTTTAGGCAGCCACACCTTGGAGGATACACACGTGGTCAACAGATGATTCATCCAGAAAACAATACATTTTGAAAAAACAAGGAGGCATATACAACTTACTACCATGGAATTTACAAAAATGTTCCCAAAAAATTAACGAAAAGACGAAAAGAAAAAAGAATATAAATATATCGAGCAAGAGAGAGAGGGAAAGAGAATATCGAGCAAGAGAGAGAGAGAGAGAGAGAGAGAGAGAGAGAGAGAAATAATAACTATATACATGTCGGACTAATTTATTAGTAGTTCATTTATTTTAAGGTCCTTCATAAACATTTCACAAATATACGGGTCCAAATGGTACAATCCAGGACTAAGATTTAGGTTGTTTTTATTAGTGATTTGTATAATTGCTGATTCCAGTAAATTTCTTGAAACATAATCATTAGATCTAGCAATTACAGAGGTATCACCCCAATTAATACTATGAGATTTTTTACTCAGATGGATAAATAGTGCATTTGAAGTCTGGGCTGTTATAACTGAATACATATGCTGCTTAACACGTACACATAAATTTTTACTTTACTGACCAACGTAAAATGATGGGGAATCCTTACAAGCAATTTTGTAAATGATGTTGTTATTTGTTACAGGACTATTCTTAATTAGCAAATCTTTAGTGGTATTGTTTTAAGAGAACACTACATTAACATTAAACGATTTAAATATTGAATTTATGGTTTCAAATCCACGAAAGTAAGGCAAGCTAAGTACATTTTTAGGCATTTTTTTTTCATTAATAGCAACACTATAAAACTTGTTGTGAGCTTTTTGATAACCTAAATCAATTAAATGAGATGGGTAGCAGATATCGTTTCCTATGTTTTTTATGTATTCTATTTCTTGGTCAAGATATTGTGCGCCGAATTATTAGTACTGTAGGATCAATTGCTTATAAACTATCTAAATATCTTGCAAAATTGTTATCCCCGCTCTAGGAACTGTATTTAATTCACACATCCGGAATTCTCTTGATCTTGTGGAAAAATTTAAATAATATTGTACTAAACCCTAGTGATATCTTTGTCGGTTTTGATGTATGTTTCTTGTTTACAAAAGTCCCTATTGATTCTGTTCTAGAATATTCAAGTAATGAACTTTTATTGCATGAATTGCCTATGTCCATTACTCGCATAATTTCCTTGATTATGATTTATTTTTAATGGAGAATATTACCAACAAAATATTTGGTATGGCCATGGGTAACCCTTTATCACCTTCTCCTTTCAAACTTATATATGGAATTTTTTAAATACAGCACCTCCCGAATATCACACTTGTCCTCTTAAAATGGTACAGATATGTAGATACATCTTAGTAGTCTTACCAGTTGGTATCGATGTAAATGATTTATTGTCTAAATTGAATAATTTAGTGCCATCCATAAAATTCACTGTTGAAATTGAAAATAACAATGGCATCCCTTTCCTAGATGTATTAATACAAAGAGAATCTTTCCATTGTAAATTCAGTATTTATAGAATATACAAATAATTTAACATCATGTACATTTTTTTATTTGGCCACCATCTTAAGATATTAAAATTTCAATTTTTTCCTCTATGTTCCTACGTGCTTTGCGTATCATGAGTCCACAATATCTTGACCAAGAAATAGAATACATAAAAAACATAGGAAACGATCTTTGCCACCCACCTCATTTAATTGATTTATGTTATCAAAAAGCTCACTACAAGTTTTATAGTGTTACTATTAATGGAAAAGAAATTCCTAAAAATGTACTTAGCTTGCCTTACTTTCGTGGATTTGGAACTATAAAATCAATATTTAAATCATTTAATGTTAATTTAGTGTTCTCTTATAACAATAGTCCCGTAACAAATAACAACATCATTTACAAAATTGCTTGTAAGGATTCCCCATCGTTTTACGTTGGTCAGTCAAGTAAAAATTTATGTGTATGTATTAAGCAGCATATGTATTCAGTTATAAAAGCCCAGACTTCAAATGCATTGTTTATCCATCTGAGTGAAAAATCTCATTGTATTAATTTGGGGTGATACTCTGTAATTGCTAGATCTAATGATTATGTTTCAAGAAATTTACTGGAATCAGCAATTATACAAATCTCTAATAAAAACAACCTAAATCTTAGTCCGGGATTGTACCATTTGGACCCGTATATTTGTGAAATGTTTATGAAGGACCTTAAAATAAATGAACTACTAATAAATTAGTCTCACATGTGTATAGTTATTATTTCTCTCTCTCTCTCTCTCTCTCTCTCTATTCTCTCTCCCTCTCTCTCTTGCTCGATATATTTATATTCTTTTTTCTTTTCGTCTTTTCATTAATTTTTTGGGGAATATTATTGTAAATTCCATGGTAGTAAGTTGTATATGCCTCCATGTTTTTTCAAAATGTATTGTTTTCTGGATGAATCATCTTTTGACACACGTGTGTATTCTCCAGGTGTGGCTGCCTAAAAATCCGCTTATACTGCCCTCAGGCGTTTTCCTCGTTTCTGTAGAGTGAAATCGACCTTATTGCTAATCTTGTAGTGTCAGTGGATATTAATTAAAGCCTACTTTGACTATGTTTTTCCTCTGTAAGATCATGTGTGCCTGAGTAAAGGGTCACACTAGACCGAAAGTGCTTAGCTATCTCGCTTTTCATTTTTTTCCTTCGTGGCAAAAAACATTATTTATACATAGCATCATATTTTTTATACTTCGTGATCAAGTTATTCTATATATAATATACTATATATATTATAAATATATATATATATATATATTATAATATATATACATATATATATATATATATAATATATATATATATATAATATATATATATATTATATATATTAATATATATATATGTCCTAGAAACTTTGTAACTTTTGACTAACGGTAATCCACTATAATACTCTTAATAATTAAGTAACATTAATAACAATAGGCCTTTCATTTGCTATACCATATGTCAGTGTACATTTTCAATTAACTTTATATATATATATATATATATATATATATATATATATATATATATATATAATATAATATATATAATATATATATATATATATATATATATATATATATATATATATATATATATATATATATATATATATATATGTTTATGTAGCGTGTGTGCGTGTATATATGTGTGGGTATATGTATTCCTGCGTATAAAACATATATTTGGATTTCAATGTGTTCAAATAGTATTACTAGCATAATTTAACCATTAGGGCTTTTTAATTTCTCTTAGCCTAAAATGCGTAAGGCAAGTACATCGTGCAAATTGAAATTTCCCTTTCTTTTTTCTGTAAAGAAATGAAATTTCCTATTGGGACACTGGATTTCCATCCTTCCCGCCTCATCAATAAGCTTAATATATTGTTCCTAACAGTTTAACCGTCACTGACCGCAAGACCCATCGAAATAGTTGGGAAGGAAATGAGGAAAAGGACCATTTTTCTTTTATTTCATTTTGGTGTTATTTGTCTTGCAACCGTTCACCGTGGCTTTATATGCAGTTTATTTTCATTGTTTTCACGCCGGTGTAATTTTCGCATATACAAAAAACCTAACTTAAACCTCAGCATATCGTGCTCGCTGTAATGCATGTCGTATTTTGTAATTGAACCATTTTCTTCCAGAATTAAATATTCTAAGTCAAGGGTATTGGATACACGGATACCCTTCCCTCTCCGCCTCCAATGACTCAGATATTAAAATGATGGCATTCTTGCTGTCGCGCAATGATGGATACTCCTTATTCACTCAAGTTTTGTTAAAAATCAAAGACGAAACGAAAATTAAGACTTCAGCCTTTGAATATGCATAAATGTTGCTTAAGGAAACTAAATAACTGACAAATGATACGTTTAGGGAAAGGATCACGGATTAATAAGGCAGAAGCAAAACAGTAATGAACGATTGAGTGGAGTCAAAATTTTTATAAATTTTGAGTACACACATACGCATACATACACATTATACACATTCGCACATATACATACAATATATATATATACTATATATATATATATATATATATATATCTATATATATATATATATATGCGCACCTTGTAAACTAAGAGAAATATTTAAGCTTTTCCTAGAATCCATTACCAAAGAACACTTAACCGTTCAAACTGCACAATATTCACCTCCGTCTGCCAACAACCGATTTTATTTATTTTCAAATGAGATGGAGGTGGAATATTACTGCTTTAAAAGACGTAATGGTCAACTGAATCAGAACCATTGAGTTGAAAGCGACTGGATTAAATCAAGTAGTATTTCTATGCTGCTGATAACACACTGGTCTGCTATTAGGATAGGCTTGCAAAAGTACGGCCACTTATTTGCTTACAGTGTACATGTTTTCCTTCGATAGCTTGTTTACTTAAAAATTATTGTGCACTGTTTGTTTTACCATGACTAGTCTCCTAGTAAATGCAAGTGTTACAGCTATTATCCTTTACTTCTACCTAAGACGTAAAGATAAGAATATAGTAGATCACAGAAGATTCAACGTCCCACTGTTACTTTCTGCACAACAGGGAGGAGGGCCACTATAGCCAGGGTTGCAGCCCTTCCTGCAATAGGGCAGAAAAGCTACTTGTAGTTTGAAGTGATGTTTTCATGCAATACTATTTTTTGATATCTAACGAAAATGTTTGAGAAGCTAGTTATGATCTAGCATAGTATACGTGAATTATAGGTTATTTCAAAAACCTTAACTATCCCTGGACATAATATGAGTCAATCTATGCAAAGTTTATATCAAACTTTGTATAATATTCCTTTGCTACTGTATTGATATTCAGTAGCTTAGATTCAAAATTCCTCATTGTTGTTGTCAACCCATTCCTTTCAGTCTCGTTGATAAGGGCACTGACAATTCGGTATTTAAATGTAGTACTAAGAAATAATAGTACCTCGTGTTATAAGGGAAATGCAAAAGCGCATACGCTGGTGAAACTGTGGCGTTGGCTTCGTATTTTCCATTGGCCTTTGAAAACCTCCGAATCAGTTCCCTTCTCCGAACTTTCAGTATTGGAAACTCAATCTGATTTAAGCCTTTGTACCGAGCATCAGTCACCCTTTTCCAAGGCCCCGGATATATCCGATGCCAATTCGGTAACAAAATGAAAATCAACGTAAGGACGCCCGACCATCGCTGTCGTCCATTTTAGGGCAATTTATTGCAAATCTGAGTTAAGATCTTGAGTTTTATTTTTTTCTGAAATTAATTTTTTTGGAGAAAAGTTTGATGAAATAAGTTGTTTAAGTAATTAGAAAGAATTTATCAATCTTGATATATATATATAAATATATATATATATATATATATATATATATATATATATATATATATAATATATATAAAAGCTTGGTATATTAACTTGTTAATTATAGCACCAAGTAAGTAAAAATTAATTAAATGAAAGATTACTTAATAGTGCTCAGCTTAGAGCTATCAAAATTGTATACATCCTGTTATGGACATGGGAAATTCTTCCTCTGAAATGTTGGCCATTGTTTTTTTATATTAAGGAACCGTCAGCCTCTAATATGATAATACTTTACTGTAAAGTATTATCATATAACAGACAAAAAAATTATCTCTCCCTGGTGGGACTGGATTTGTACTTAATTTATGAGATAACGATAACGATAACTTTACTATATGCTCGAGATCTGAAGACCGTAACAGAAATGGTGCCTCTTGCACTACTGGCTTTCTTTTAATGTTAATTAAAAAAAAGGGGGTTGAGAGATATCCGTGGTTTAAATGAGAATTCATGGTTCCCTTATTATTACTTCTTAGTTTTCTCACTAAGTGAGGCTAGTAATGGGTCGTTTATTTCATACATTGAGTATTTTCGGTAATTATCAATTGCATGGTATACAAATTATCATAAAGGGTAGTATACGCCAATGTGAATAAAAGATTTTAGAGTAATGAGATGAACCTTTTTTGAATGATACAATTAACCCTGATTTTAATCGCTGCTTTATCAGATTTGCACGCACTATCAAACTTTGAAAAAAAGGAAAATTCGTTCCAGGATCTGTAGGAAAAAATTCTATGGTAACCGACGTTGACGAAATCAGTCACGTATATAAAAGCCAGAGAAAGCCTACCACCATCCGTCATTCTAATCTAAAAAGATTATTTACACGTTTTGGGCCTTTTTTCTTCATGTATTGCCATTAATATTGAGGGGTTTAAACCTATGGCCCTAACATTCATCGACATATTTCATTTTTCTTGCCTCTATTACTCTGTACTAGTCTTTCTAACATGGTTTCTCTCATATCTTTTCTCAGTCTCGTTGTCTCCTTTGGTCGCTCCTTCTCAACTTTTCCCTTCTATTCCTTACTCAGATACCAGCGTCCTCCCTTTCCTCTGTCCTCTCCTCATTTCCTCGCTCTCCTTCGTTTAGTTCGCTCAGCTAGCAGAGAAGGAGGCATCTGTTTGATGATATAGCGATAACGGCTTTGACTTGTTGAGGAAGAAGAAGAAAACCAAAAACCTAAAGTTGCCGCTAACTGAAGGGGCGAAAAATCTTGCGAGATGAGATCGGTGTCTCTGAGCAAACTACTACAGAAAGGATTTTGTGAAATGTTTTTCTTGACTTGAAAGACGATGAAGGTGAATCAGTGAGGGACAGAACAAGACAAACAGAGATCACGATTCACGGCTTGTGGACTGTTGACCTGCATTTCATCGGCCCGTACTAAAATAGATGGAAGTGCTATGGTTTCAATTGAATGAACCTGAAACAGAGAACGCTCTCAAGAAGAAATATTGATGTTACGGAGTTCAGGCTAGTGCACACCTGCACGTGCCTCCACCGTGTTTTCTTACATAAAGGTAAGTTTACGGGTTCTATATATAATATTAGTAATTTACTAACAACTAACTCGAAAAACACGAGGTTAAAAGATTATTAAATTCTACGCATGATTTCCAGGATACTGACAGTTCAAATTTGTGTGAGAGTTCAGAAACATTAGAAATACATAGAGATTAAAATTTTCATAGCAATAATTCAGAACAATTGGCACATGTCCGTCTTTATTTCTATATCAGCATTTGCTAATGTACCCTAGGAAGTTTTCTAAGTTTAAAAGAAAAATCTCTTATTTAACTTCTGTAAAATCATGCATTCTCAGTCTACCCGAATGAAAAAGTAAACAATGACGTATATGTTTACTGTTCAAAAGAAAGAAAATAAATGTTTTATAATACCCTTAAAATAGGGATGTGATAGATAACTTGAAGCACTGAATACGTTCTGTCGAATATTATGTATTGAGAAATTATATTAAGCCTGCCCTAATGCATATTTCATTTTGTACTTAAGGTTTTAGAAAATTTCAGAAAAAGATGGTTATGAAAATCTAGCTCTTGATATATTTATTATATGTTCTACCTTCGTCTGTTTATCTCTAATGATCTTTTCTAACTAAAATTCGACTGCCATTTCATGGTTAGGCCTGAATTGGTAGTCTTATGAAGAACATGGTAATTTATCTGCATCATAAGGAGGTACAAGAAAAAGTTGAAGAACCATAATAAAGGTTGAAACTTCAAGAAAATCTGATTGACATTAATTATATCTTCCGATAACAATTTGAATTTGCCGCAGCCTTAGTATGCCCATTAGTAATTAAAATATCATATTTTTTATTTCGGCACGTTGCAAGAACTAATGTGTTAATAAGATAGCGACTGGAAAAGGATTCACATACACTTCTCGCGCATAATCATAAGTACATCAAAGTGCATTCGCTAAGTGTGAATTATTTGTGATTTCGATCCTTCGATTTCAAAACTATCAGTCAATTTGTCATTGATGGAACCATAAACCAACCTGTTTGACTTTGCTGAAGTCGAGAAAGGGTAGTAACCACCTGTCTCTTCCTTTTAGCAGTCACTCTTAAAACGAATTATCATAAATCATAATTTCTACCTTCAATACTATATATATATATATATATATTATATATATATATATATATATATATATATGTAACTTGTCTCACACCTGTTTTTCTATGCACATAAACGCACACAGCCAACTTCATATATATATATGAAGTTGGCTGTGTGCGTTTATGTGCATAGAAAAACAGGTGTGAGACAAGCTTTGTTGCTTTCTGTTGTTTTCCATACAGCTTGATTTTCATGTTGGAAAAGGTTGTTTAAATCTTCTCAGCGAGTTTGACAAGGAATGAACTCTGGAAAGGAGTTGGATCACGTTAGAGCAATGGTGGCGAGTGAAATAAAGATAAGTCACTGCTAGTGTTAGGGTAAAAACTGACACACTTCAATCAATGAACTGTCGTTGCAAAAAATTCTCTTACTGTTTTCTTCCAATGTTTTTAGCTTCTCTCACTGTTCTGACTATTTTTTTATCAGTAATCTCCGTGGCTGTCTATCGTAAGCAGGTTACTGATTCATTCAGAAATGGGTTGCCCATATCCTCAAATGTAGGAATGAGTAGCTTGACATCTTTGATGAAAGAGACTTGAGTACTTTTGGTTTGCTCATGATATCGAGTAGTACCATCACTTTTTCCAACATTTTCTGCTTCTTCAAGCTCTTCGACAATAAACTGTAGGTCCCGTTGCTAGGTAACCAATTGGTTCCTAGCTACACAAAAAATATCTAATCCTTCGGGCCAGCCCTAGGAGAGCTGTTAATCAGCTCAGTGGTCAGGTAAAACTAAGATATGCTTAATTTAACTTTTCTGTCTTTAAGGAACATTGAACATTATGCTTTGCATACAGGTGTATATGTACCACAGGTATTTCTAAGATCTTGACTAATGATAATTAACTAAAATATTGATAGGTAAAATAGTCATGTAAAAAGATAATGCTTTTACCATTTCAGATTTTTTTTCTTCAAATCTGATTATTTCAAATTATTTAATTGTATAGTCTTCTCTAGTCTTTAATGAAATCTGAATATAATATTTTGCATATTGATGTGAATATATACTTCGGGTATTTTCAAGGACTTGATTAATAATAGTGAACTACAATATTTCTGGAAAAAATATTCATGTAAAAGGATTATGATCACCATTTCAGATTGTTTTTTATGTAAACTGATTGCTTTAACTTATTTAAAA
This sequence comes from Macrobrachium nipponense, assembly GCF_015104395.2. Taxonomy (NCBI): domain Eukaryota; kingdom Metazoa; phylum Arthropoda; class Malacostraca; order Decapoda; family Palaemonidae; genus Macrobrachium; species Macrobrachium nipponense. The sequence goes on from NC_061109.1 coordinate 34,732,492, forward strand.
TATTTCCATGGTCGTCAGTGATGACAGTGAACAATAGTATCGCTGTACGGGACTAAGGATCTTGCTTTACTTCATATAGTAAGATGCTCTAAAGCTCTCATATGTACGAATAATGCATTCAATATTATTGAATAGTAAATATTATCTCACAGAATATTAGTGCTGTTTGATTCTTTGTGAAAATAATTTTCCAGTGTGTCTGTAATATATTTTATCACACTTTTTACAAGGAATTTCATATATGCAGCCATGAACATTTTTAAGAGAATGTCTTATTACTAAACTCTTAACACTAAAATTACTGAAAAACAACATTTATGCTGAAAAGCTTTAAAATTCCAGGAGTCTCTAAAAACTTTTCATCATACGTTAATTTGAAAATATTATGCTTACTAAATTCAACTTTGTCATGAGTTAAATAAAATGTTTTCCTAGCTCTTTCCCATGCTACATATACCGTGTAGTGTGTTTGTCGCACGCAGCCATAATTATGCATGAATTTTGTCACATCACCTGATTCATATACAAGCATTAAGCTACAAAAGTTCTTTGACACTAATTCGGTCCATCTCGGAAATAATATATTTTCACAGAGATAACGACTTATCTGTAGCTCAGGATTAACATGAATTTGATGATTAGTAGGAAGAGCACTGATAATAAAGGTGGTGTTGTAATGTTTTCCTTTTAGACTTGTAGAACTCTCATAATAGATTTTATAACTTAAAAACTTAGTTCATATGGGGTAAAATTCTGTTATTTTCGCAAGTAACTGAAGATCTCAAGCCAGATGTTTATTTATAGTTTCAAATTAAAGCGGTATATTCTAATAAGAGACTCTTAGAAATGTGTATTAATTATGCTCGTACATCCACATCTATATATGTAATTGTAATGCTACAGTGTCCTCTTAACTTCTCTAATTCTTTGCTCTTTTTTGGATACGCTTATCACTACAATTTCATGCAAACTTTTTGTTAGCAATGTATAATAAACGCAATTGAAAACAATTGTAAAATGAACCGTAACGTCTTCGATGCAGTAAAATTTTCTGTAGGTCGCATAATCAAGGCCAACGAAAATAGATCTATCTTTCGGTAGTCTCGGTATAATACAGTATGAGCCACGGCCCATGAAACTAACTATGGCAGGGGGCCTGCACATATCGTTGCCAGAAGCACGATTATGGCTAACTTTAACGCTAGAAAAAAAAAAAAAAAAAAAAAAAAAAAAACTACTGAGTTTAAAGGGTTGTAATTTGGTATGTTTGATGATTGGAGGGTGGATGTTTAACTTTCCAATTTGCAGCCCTCTAGCCTCGGTAGCTTTTAAGATCTGAGTTCGGAAAAAAAAAGTGCTGAAAGGAAAAGATGAAAAGATGAATAATATCTATCTACAAATCAAATATTTATACAAATATATAAAAAAAATAAGAATATATAAAAAAATTAAGTTACAGAAATATTTACAAAAAATACAAAGTAACCAATATGCACACAAAAATTGAGGCAATCCTTCCAAAATCTGCTATTTACAATAGGAGACTGCCAGAGAAGGTGTCGGACCCATTAAGGACAAAATTTGAAAAGAGGGAAAAATGATAATTTTTTTTTTTGGCAAAAATTTGTCAAAATTCGATTAATTTCTTTTGGTACGTAATGAAATAGGAAGTGGTTATCTTTTTTATAGAATAAACTCACACTATCCTAGAACGGAATTATTTTTTTAAAAATCTGCACTAAGATGTAATTTGCAGTTATATCAGGGGCCAAATCTAAAGGTCATTTGTTGACCTAGTTTCACCATGAAAATTTCTTATAAAAATCGTTGTAACTATATAAGATGTGATATTTATGCATGAAAATCTACCAGAATACCACAAATTCTATGGAAAACAAGAATCTATAGAGATGTGGCAATTTACCTTTCGGATATGCCAACAAAATGGCCCACAACCACGCCACCTGAAATGGAGGAATGGAATGTAAATTTCAATGTGTTATTTACTTATCTAATTATGCGTGGATTTGCATAAAACTATCATGGTGGCTTGCTTGATGTCTGACCATTATTTTGCAGCTATAATTATAAAAAATCTGACCCAAAAAACCTAATCCAATGTGAAGGTCATTTGTTGACCTAGTTTCACATTGAAAATTTATTTCAATATCGTTGTAATTAGTATAAAATATGAATATCAGAAATTTTATAGAAAACAAAAATATATAGCGATATGGCAACTTAACCTACCAGCATGTTCGCAAAATGGCCCCTGACCTCGCCAAGTGCAACGACCAAATTTGGTACCTGAAATAGAGGAAGGGTATGTCAATTTCAAGGTCATATTTAGCTATCTAACTCTTCGTGGATTTGCATGAAACTTTTCTGGTGGCTTGCTTGGTGTCTAACCATTATTTTGCGGCTATAAATAAATATCTGACCAAAATAAATTTTCCGAAAATGGAATAATTTCGAAAATTTTAAAATAATTTTGACAAAAAATACAAAAAAGTATATTACAATATTTTAGGTAAAAAATGGGTGATGTCCATTTTGTAAAGATTAGAATTATAGTATTTATGCAAACAAATAGTAAAAAAAAAAAAGTTTCATGATGTAACTTACCTATATAGTAGACAGGCACCGTGGACACAATACAGTTTGATGCTGCAGGCAGACGGCCCTGATGCACCGTAAACATACCGTGTTTGTCTTGTGGACTTCCCTAGATGGGCAGCTTTGGCAACGAACACGCTAGGGCAGCTTGACGTGGCCAACGGCAGGAGGTGGTCTATGTTCAAGCTCAGCCAGCCTGAACGTATCCACCATCAGCATACAAAGGTG
>NC_061109.1:34737835-34745335 GCF_015104395.2 Macrobrachium nipponense
ATGGACATTATCTGCATCGTCATTGGCAAATATAACCTTAATACCAGCAGACTGAAGGCATTCCTTCAGCTGGCCCCTTAACTTACTTCCCTCTTTGACGATATCTCATTGAGAAAAGGAAACAAAGCAGCTGAGTTGGGATCTTATGGACTTTGGGATTGTGGCCATCTCCTCTCACAAAGTTGTGTGGCCAAGGCCAGCTGTGTGCAAGTATCTTCCAAGCCTACACAGGTTATGTACGTGACGACACAGGCTTGTTTGTACTTCTTGTATCAATTTTTAAGTTATCCACGAAAATACTTTTCATTTAACCAGGTAACGCTCATAATCCCAACAGGACGTATGATATTAGCAAACTTCAAGCTAATCTGGGACATCTTCGGCAACATCTACTGTTCCTCCACGCAGTTGCAGGCTGCGACACAACATCAGCCATATATGGGAAAGGGAAAATAAGGTCTTTTGATATCCTGAAGAATAGCCAGGACATGGATGACATAGTGTCTGTATTTGATAATCCAGCGGCATCTGAAGATGAAGTGGCCAAAGCTGGAAATGTTTTCCTCCTTTTTGTGTATGGGGCTGACAAAACTCAAACCTTGGATAGATAGTATCGATTTTATACATACAAGAGAACAGTAGCAAGGATGTCACTCAAGTCTGACTGTCAGCTGTCCACATTGCTACCAACAGGTGATGCAGCTCGTCTGCACTCGTTTAAGGTGTTCTGACAAGTGCAAAACTGGCCTGGTAACCATCTTTCCCCAAGCGAATGGGAATGGAAGAATTGCTGAACCGGAATGAAACCAATCCCTTTAATTAAACCTCCAGCTCCAGATGACCTGTTATATTTATTTAGTGAGCTGTAACTGTCGCAAAGGTTCCCGTCATCAATGTGTCTGTAGGAGGGCTGGTTTATCGTGCTCATCCATGTGTGGCCACTGAAAATTCAATACCATTTCAAGAGGAGGATGCTGAAGAAGACACTGAAGTGACAGAAATTCGATTTTGAAGTTTGCTCTCATTGAGGGATGTTCAGATGTAATTCAAACCTTATCTATATGATAATTTATTGCATTGGTATTTAAAGCAAACATGCTGCTATTTTTTTGTGTCTATGTATATATGTTTATATTAACGAACAAATTATAATTTGCCATTGCAATTGAAAGTTTTTTTTCATGGTAGTCTCTTAATATATATATATATATATATATATATATATATATATATATATATATATATATATATATATATATATATATTACACGGTACGTATATTAACACGGTACGTATTCATAATTTCTACACAAAAGATTTGTCCGACATAGTTCATTATTATAAAGATAAATGTTTTTTCAGGCACCATAGTTGATGATGAAAAAAGAGTAATTTCACTGTAATTTCCAATATCTTTATTAAGAAGAACATAATGATGTATATAAAAACATTGTTGTTCAGTAATTTAGCAGAATGTTCACAATTTAAGCCTATTATTTTATTACAAAAAAATACTGTTGAATTTTGTACGTGGCCCTTTGGGTTTTCTGCTTATTTTTACCCTCATAACTTCCTTATTAATTGAAATATGCAGAACTTTGTATATATATTTCAAAATGGGAAAGTTTGTTCTATAAATTTTGTTTCGATATATGTTTTCATACAGGCCACCATTTCTGTGGATATTGTCTGTGAAAATAAAGGTAATAATTAAATTTCAATATTTTTATTTCTTCCTATATAAATACACTCTTTGTAAAATTACTTAGTCACTGTTATAAATCATTAAGCTCTCAACAATATATATATATATATATATATATATATATATATATATATATATATATATATATATATATATATATATATATATATAAAACTGGATAATAAGGTCGTACACATTAATCCACTGAACATATTTACGGGGTTAACAGCAACGACTCAGCGAAAAGAGTGCGGCTGACACATTCTGCTATGAATTTATGTTTGCTGATGGTATGATGAGGAAAACGTCAAAATCAGCGTTGCATTGCTACATAAGGTTAGATGGCCATTAAAAGGGACATATGGTCAAGTTATGGATCAGTACCTTGGATTAGTGACAACCATGTGTGGCAGATATGATTCCGGTCAAAACTGACCTGCAGCAAGCCCCACCAGATCTCTTTAAGTACATTCACTGCAAGTGTAAGACGTCCTCAAAAAACAGTACCTTGTCGGAAGAATGGGCTCAATTGTGTTCTAGCTTGTGGTGAATGTAGCGGTGAGGACTGCCAAAATCGATTTGTTGTTGCAGAGGTCGATGTCACAGACGATGACGTTGTCAATAGTGATCTACTTGATCATTAGACTTAATGATCATTAACAACACCACTTGTAAATTTCCACAACACAATAGTATTATATACGTTTATTTCATTCTTTGTTCTTTTTCTTTTTTATTATTTCCAATATTTGTTGGAAAAGTGTCTGGTCAGAAGAGTTACGCAGTACAGAAATCATGAATATTAAAATGTGAAGACCACTTCTTGCACCGTTCTGGCCCTAGGCCCCTGTACATTCTCATGACCTTCCTTATGTCCAGTTTGTTCAATATCTCTTTGAATAAAAAGCCAATAGTTGTGACAAACGTCTGTATAAATGTGGATTTCTTATGTTTAACGTATTGAGATATGGAATCGTTTTTGTAGACCTCCCTCTGTTCAAACCCGAAGCTTTTTTCCCCCAAATTAGGCAAAGTGAGGCATAATAATGACTTTATCGCATTATTATGCATACCCATTGCTTCATCCATGAAGAGTAACATTAAAGCACTTGCCCCTGATATTTCCTTCTCTCTCTCTCTCTTTCTCTCTCTCTCTTGCACATCCCGCACTTCTTTTGTTTAGCCTGTGCTGCCCCGTTCACACTTTTCGAGAACTATATACAGAGGTGAGTCATTGAGATGCAAAAGCCAGGAGCACACAAAAGTCTGCCTCACTTCCTCCCACACCCGAGCTCGGTTCAGCCTTGCCTTTTTATCAGCGCCTTGAAGAAGTCGGCTTCCTTCACCTACATTTTACGAAGATATATACTCAGGAGAAAGGTATGTGCGAACGAGTGGTGGCAATCTTCTTATATCTCATTTTCTGTCCTTTTATCAGTACTCGTGCGATCCCCCATAGTGACTCATTCATCCCCATAGAAGATATCTTGGTTTAAGAGCTATGGTTCCCTAAGAAGTGATTGTGTTCAATTTCCTCCCCTTTTCAGCAAAGCAACGTTTGAGCCCTAATTCAGTCTTTTTTTTCCCTCTGAGGATTCTTACTATTTATGTAAAGCTCATACCCGCCCCCGCCCCCTCTGTCGAACGTGTAGTTATATGTTGTATGTACATGTTGCAGGTCTACTGCAAAACCCTGTGGTGAAGATGGATTCTTCCCTGTCCTTCTACTCTGGGCGCGAAATTACACGCTGCGAATCACCTCACGTGTCCTTTGCTCCCAGCAATTAATCTATTATCTGGCTCTGTGTGTGGGTCATTAGCGTCCTTATTGGCGCCTTGAACAGTAGAGTAATGTTAATGTGTATATATATATTCTCCTGTACATTAAACTCTCAGAGTTTCCTTACGATTTTTCTCTTAACTTGTGTTTGGCCTTCATCTCCCCAACCCCCACTTTTTTAATTTATTTATTTATTTATTTATTCTTTTAACTGATTGGCCTCCAAGTTGGTCGTAGTCAGAAAACAAGGCATTGTTGCAAGAGCCTTCAGACTTAAATCAGAATAGCATATAATTTTCATAGTCATGTTTTTGTGTGTAGATAACGAAAATGGAGAACTAATAGGCGGGGAAGACAGAAGGAAATGGAGATAATAAAAGATGCAAAGAACGGAGCAAATGGGAAGAGAATAAACGTGTTTTGCCTTCCGAATTACGCTCTGCAATATCGTCAGGTCGTAATAGTCAGTGGAATGTATAATTCGATAGTTGAAAAGCGGAGAGAGAAAATGGGAAGCTGATGCGCATAACTGAACTAATAATTTTGTTCTCAGAATATAATGTAGGGATGAAGGATAAACAATCTTGAAGACATCAAAACAAAGCAATAGCCTTGGCACGTTTGGGGAAGCCATCATAGTAAGGTTAACATATTCCACTTTCCTGAAAGATGCGTAAATGCAATGAAATATGGTGGTGGGGGTCTGTCAAATAAAGTAATTTTTATCTATTACGATTCTGCGATGAGCAAGCAGAATAAGGAAACACAAAGTATCAATATTTTGTCTGATCATTCAGATTAGGAGAAGTAGATATAAAAAATTCCCCCACAATATTCCAGTAAATTCTAAAGGTTCCAGTAGCCCAAAAATTACCGGGCAAGAGCTGGTCAGTTTAACCTTCACTTGCATTTTTTCCACGTCCGAAAAATATAGGGAAGCTAACATGTCCTTATCGGACTCTGAAATGGGCGTATTACATTTGCGCGCATGTACGGATTAAAAAGGGTTACATTTGCGCGATGAAATTTGTTACAGTTCCCCCCCCCCCCCCCCCCCCCCCTTTTTTTTTTTTTTTTTTTTTTTTTTTCTTCTTTTTTCCATTTCCTGTCAAACTGCCCTACTGCATTTATGGTTACGGTAAGATACAGAGCACTTTCAAACACCACGACAGTCCACAGCTTATACGATGTATTCACTTGAAGTAAGCAACGTAACATGGAATTCACACTATCTGAAACCGAAGCCGTGAAAGAAAAGAAATCCTCGATTCACGATGGATACACATACAGTATCGACAGAATTCTTAAACCATCGGATATTTCACGGCGTTGTACAGTGAAAACGTCAAAGGAAGGCCGAGATCCGACGATAGCTGTATAACTGTAATCAGCGGAACGTGTATTCACTCACATGAGATAGAAAATAGAAACGTTGAACTTCAAGCAATCCGAGCATCCGTGAAGAGGAAAGCGCTTGATGACATAAGCACGAGACCTATGAAAATAGTTCGAAGAGAATTACAATGAGTTGATGACGAAGATCTGCAAGAGAAAGAACTGAAAAATTTAACAATGGCAATCTACAGGGAAAGACGTACGAAGATTCCAACTTTACCCAAATCTACAGAGAATATTCACGATGCTTTTGACGTCATGGAGTTGGAAACTATTAAAACCGAAAAATTGTGTTCGCTTAATAGTAAAGAAGACGGAGTTATGATAATGTCATGCAATTCGATTCTCCTCGCATTATGTACAAAAGTTAGTGAAATTTTTGTGGACAGAACTTTCAAATGCTGTCCGAAATATTTTGAGCAATTGTACACTATGTACCTCTTGTGTTTGTTTTATTATCATCGAAATCCGATGAAATTTACTCTACATTACTTTACATGCTCTCCACCTTGTGTACAGGTATAAATCTTAAATTTAAACCTAGTCTCGTTCGCATTGATTTTGAAGCAGCTATGCATAATGCATTCAGGTCTGTATTCCCAAATGTAATAATACAGTGTTGTAGATTCCATCTAAGCCAGAACTTATGGGAAAAAATTCAGAAAATATACCTCAGTTCTGAATATAAGGGTAAGGAATCGGAAGTAAGTTATTGATAATGACATCCTCTGGAGGGATTATATCCTCCAATTCTATGGGCACCACGACCGTCAGTTGAAGCCCGTCGAACAACTAATGTCCACGAATCGTTCCATGCTCATTACAATGAGCAGTTTTATTCACCTCGCCCATCTATTTATGTGCTTTTAGATAACTTCTTAAAAACCCAAAACAACATACATTGAATTGCGAGGGCTTGACACATCTGCAGTTCCAAGAAGAAGCAAGAGAGAAAAGACCAATTGTTTGATGGTTCAATTCAACAAGATGCAGGAAGGAGAATATGATCGAGATCAGCTTTTGAAGGTCATTGGTTTTAAATATTCAGCACCAACAGACATCTGTTAAGTTTCTTTTAGATTTTTATTTTTTTAGATAAAAAACATTCTTGTGAATAAATGTTTTATATATAATCTGTGTAACCCGTAACCTAAACATCGACTTCTCAGGTATTTTCTGATATGTTTTTTACTCACATAAAAAAAAACTTGGTAAGGAAATGAAAAAAAATAATTAAGCTAAATTGAATAAAACTAGCCAAAAATTAGTTGAACCAACAACTTTTATCATCCATTGACATGAAAAAGCTTTGCAAAGGAAATAAAAAAAAACTTAAATAGAATGAAAATAACCATTGAAATTCATTGACATCTCAAGGTTAGGAGCGTGGAAAAAAAAAAATAAAACTAATGTTCTTTTCGGAATGGCCTTGACAACAGGGATTACTGTTATAATAATAATAATAATAATAATAATTAATAATAATAATAATAATAATAATAATAATAATATAATAATATCCTTTATTTCGGTTCAGGGCCATATACAATGAAATACACTACACAGTAACATACACAATCTAGATATATGAGTCAACATGATAGGAAAAATTAGTAATCGGCACTTATCCACAAAATAGCTGAGGTAGCATAAAAGATAGTAATCATAATACTGGTAATAGTAATAATATTGGTGAGAAAAAAAAATGCATTGAGAGTCATACAGTTAGTGCACAAATTATATAAGCTTAAAATTTCACTAGAGACCCTTAGGTGGTTGTTTACATGTAGTCTGGTTCCAGGGGTGGGCTAAATACATAAAATTTTAGAATGAATAAAAAAAAAAAAAAAAAACTTTAACTTGATAGTAATCACAGAAATAATGAAAAAATAAAATATCAGCAATAAATATAATAATGACAAAATCTGCAGATGACATCTTGCTAATACAGAGATTAAGTCCTTTAGGGGACAAAGGCCTCATTTTCCCATCTTTCCCACAATTTAGATCTTCTTCTTGCTTCACTCCTTAGGATGCTTTGTATGAGCGAGTTGCCGCTGTTTCTCACTCGGGTTACCAGGCTGGACATTGTTCGCCTTACAATGATTTTTAAATTATACCCAGAAAAACGCGCGCGCGCAATAGTAATGGAAAGATGCGCGCAATGGTAATTGTTTTAGAGCGCAATTGTAAGGACAATGGGGTTAAATGTAATTCACCGTCGGAGGTATCGGTCACACAGTGCAAGGAGAATGAGAGAACGATAGGACTCTGTCAAATGTCAAAGCAGAGATCCGAATGTTGAAAGAGGAAAGTTTTGGTATCATAAGATCAGAAGTATATGAATGACTCATCATCCAGGAAACGGACTGGGAAGAAACGTGTAAGCTATTAATGTGTGAGAAGGCTGCATGTTGGGTGAAACGTATCCATAGGGAGGTGTTCATTGTCTGTTTGCCTTTTATTTCTAAAGCTCAAAATCGCAATCCTATATTATAGTAGATTCTGCATTTAAAGGCCACCAGTAGCGAAAATCCAAATTCAGCATGACTTAATAATAAGTATATATATATATATATATATATATATATATATATTATATATATATATATATATATAT
>NC_061109.1:34747835-34795335 GCF_015104395.2 Macrobrachium nipponense
TGATGCTCTGGATCTTTGTTTCTGGTGAGAGTTTGTGTATTTGTCGTTTGATGTGGGCTTAAAGTTAGCCATCTTAATATAACGTTCAAGTGATATCGAGTTTTTGCGTATGTTTTTAAAATGATTGCTGTTTTTAATGGGGCATTCCATGTCTTTGTGTAAGTGGTAAATAGAATGTTTATATAAGAATTATTGAAATTTATTTCTAAGCTTAAGTCTGATTATATATATATATATATATATATATATATATATATATATATATATATATATATATATATATATATATATATATACATATATATATATATATATATATATATATATATATATATATGTATATATATATATATATATATATATATATATATATATATATATATATATATATATATATAAATAAATATAAATTGTTGACCGATGGTTGATAAGCGGATGTGATGAACAATGACATTCTTTGAAGCATGGGTGTCATCATTTTGACTCCCGTGGAAACAGAGAATTTCTTAAAAGGACAGATTCAGTGTTAGCTCCGAAAATGTTGACGCAAACACTTGAGCGGCACCAGGTGGAAGTCGCTGCCTAAGCAAAACAGGTCACGTCCTATGTCCTTGCAAGCAATCTGGCTTTGAGTAGATTTTATGGGCGTGATAATGAGCTGTTATGACGACCCACATCTATTCCAGTGCAATGAACTTGTGAAGTCATGTGATGGGGAGTGTCTTATGATAAAGTTCGTGCTTGTGTACATAAGAGCTATTTCCCCTAAAAATGGGAGAGTAAGAAGCAGCACTGTTTTAGAACTACCATGTATTATTTTGTGTGTGATTAGTGTTGAAATGGGTAAGCGTACTTTTAAGCCCGAGTGTGGCTTTGTCTTTTTATATTTTAAACTTTTATTTCAGAGATGTCCTGTTCCATATTTTTTATGATTTTTATTTATGTCATTTTGGTTTGTTGTGCCATTCATTTATGTGGGATTTCTTTTTTCGCTCCCATTGGCTCTGGCAATGGGAACTTATCTGGTGAATTTAACGGGAACTTAACTGATAGTTCCGTAGATATGGTATGGAGAGAGTATGACTTTTCTAGTTTCCTATTTTAAACCTTTTGTTTATTTGACAATTTGATTTATTTAGTTAATCCTTTTATCCTTAAATAAATGTATTTCCGTAGTTCCCGAATATATATATATATATATATATATATATATATATATATATATATATATATATATATATATATATATATATATATATATATATATATACAGAGAGAGAGAGAGAGAGAGAGAGAAAAGAGCCACCACAGTGCCTTACTGCTAAAAGGTCATTGCTATTTATACCAACATATTTCTCTGAGGAGGAGTTAACAGATGTTTATGGCTTTCTTTTAAGACTCTGTACAGAGGTTAATACCTTCAGTGACACACACACATTCGACTCCCATCAAGATGAATTTAATCTTGGGCTTTGAAAGTGACGACTTTAAAAGCATGGAGCATGGAACGTTTTTCAGACGTTACTGCCTCTTGTTTCAGGCTATAAAAAGATATGTACAGTACTAAAATAATAACTGCCTTATGCATACATACATGTGAATATTTGTATAAAATTTTCTGTTGAAAGAGAGTTTGGAAAAAAGTGTCATCCATATTTTAAAGCATATCGCAGTCCTAATAAATTTATGCATTAATTCTGCTCTAGTTCAGCTCAGTAAAAAGTCTACTGTAACTCCATGAATATTGGTATTATGTACTCCTATACTGGCTAAAAATGTTAAATACTAATGAAATACTCACTTTACTTCTTTGTACACAATGAATGATAAGTGGGAAGGGTTTGCTAAAAATATTAGATAAATTAAGTAATCAGTCTTTTCTTTGTACACAATGAATGTTAAGCAAAAATCACGCAAGGGCTTGCTAAAAATATTCAAATACTAAATTATGTTATCACTTTTTGATTGTTTGTACACAATGTATGAAAAATAAAAATCAAAAGCAAAAAACACGCAATAAAAAAAACTTTTTATATATTTGTACACAATAATGACAAGTATCAACCAGGTAGGGACATCTGGATGGTTATCAAAACTGAATCCACCTCGAAAAGGTCAATTTTTTACTACAGCTTATCAAGTAAATCTTGAAAAACAACCTTCTTCAGACAGGATGACTTTGTCAAGTAACTATATTTGGTTACAGTAGGCTAACTTAGATCACCAAGATAACAATACTGTAGGTTTCCTTAAGGTCCTATTAGCACTTGAAATAATTTAATGAATGAAGGTGGAACACTGTCCCTGTAAATAGTAGAGACTATATCAGTCTGATTCCTGTTCATGACCTAGTAATTGCCCAGTATATTGCTTTTATACGATGCACAGTAATGTGCATTACTACAAAATAGCATTTGTTCATAGAAATTCGTAGTGTAAGCCTACTCCCTCTCTATATTTTCCCTACAAACAGGTCAGATACTATCATTTTTACCATGAGTTATCGCAACTCCTTATAAATGGCATTAAACATGAATTTCGAAGTATATGATATAGAAACTCGTGATGGAAATATTTATGCAGTAAATATCGACTTTACAAGACTGGAGGACATTTACCAGCCTCGACTGTCATCGTTCAAGAATGCTGACGCTTCCCCGAAAAATGCAACAGTCAGCCGGGCTTCAACCTCAAAGTTTCTGTGGTAGCAAACTTCATTTTATTTCCTGTCAGTAAACAAATTATGATGCAGATTCTATTAATACCTAGACAAAATTAGGAGTATCTGGATGTCGAATTAAATACTGTTGCTTTTCCTCCTCTTTTACAACATAAAGTAGGCTACGGCCTTTCACAGTGATGGCATACATGATTAATCGTAGAGTAATAATAATAAATGAATGAAACTATATTGAAATTTATCCATATTTGTAGCTAAGACTCACCTACTATATTCTTAAATTTTTGCTTGTGAATAGTTATAGGTCTCGAAAGGGTAATAAGATCACCTTCATGCAAATGTCGTTCATATTCTGTAAGAGTTTCAGTGGCCAATTCAGTAAGTAGTGTACTGGAGTCCCCTAAACTTTCTCTCTGCAGAAGCTACTTCCTCAGCCATACTGTACGTTTTTTCTTGCTTTCATTCTTCACAATTATTTCTAATTTGTTTACCAAAAAGTGAGGCTTAACGCTTCATTTTCCACTAACAAGAATATTGTTAGATTCTCAATCGCTAATTTACATAAATAAAAAAGACACGTTGCTTGATCAATGGAATTACATAAAAAAGTTGCTGAACATTTAGTGTTTTGCCATTGCTAATCAAATTAGTTTGTTCTCCCATGGATAATATTATATATACAAAATTTGGTTTTTGTCTGAAAAAACAACAGAAAGAAATTAATAATCAAAATTAACGACATCTCTGTATTTTTGCTTATTAGAGTGATTGGTTTGTTTTAAAACTTTGAAGATCTTTAATCTTTTATCCAAAAATATTTAATCTATAATAAATAAAAAACTTTTAACTTCGTGGTTCCTCGAATCTCTCCAATATTCGATTATCCAAATAAACGTTCTGCTCAATATTGCAAACCGTCCTAACGTTCGCCTTATTTTTTTCTTATCTTTTATTCTCTCTCTTTCATCTAACCTTCGCACCTCGATCTCAGTTTGTTCTTTTCCTTTTCCTAGTTGTTTGTTTAAGAGGGACATGGCAAATATTCCCCGGCCTGGCGATTCCCCGTTTCTCTTTATTTATTCAAAATACGAAATGGCTATGAAGAGTTGACACTGTTAAATACTGACCCATTTCCAGATTTGGCTTTTTTTTCATTTTTTACCCTTCGAGATGTTTCCAGAGCTAGCGAGTGCCAGACCTTGTCATTTCTGCTAATAAGAAAAATCCTTTGCTCAGCCTTATTTCAAATTACAAGATTTTATTCATTTATTCGTAATAACTAACGATTTATATTATTTTGATTGTATTGAAAATAAAATCTTCTTTGTCTGCAGCCTTTTCTAATCTCTATATGGGGTCGCTGTTCCGTGTAAGCCTTCCCCATCTTCTATCTTGTGCATCCGGATTTCTTAAACCTTTTTCCCCCATGCCATTTGCTACGTTATCTTTCCATTTGAATCTTGACCTTTCCCTCCTCCTCCTCCTCCTCCTCTATATCCATGAGCCTTCTACACGCAGGATCCTCCTCTCTCCGCATGACATGGGCAAACCACTGCAATCTTCTTTGATGAAACTTCTTTGACACTTCTACCACTTTGACTGTCCCTCTAATATAATCGTTTATGATCATATCCCTTCTCGGACTCAACACATCCATGTCAACATCCTCATCTCTACCACTTCCAATTTCCTTTCTTGGGCCTTACTTATTGACCATGTGAAATCGCAGAGAGACAGAACGTAGTGCTAACTGATTTATTTGTTGTTGTTTGAGATTGAGTTGGCCTTATGCCAGCACGGGCTCTTGCTCCTAGAGCAGCACGTAGAGATTTATTACCTGGGCACGCGATATACATAGCCGCGCGCCGACGGAAACGGAGTGCCCGACCCCCGAGCCTCACGAACCGCACACAAACAGAGAAGAATTTGTGTTTCTTAGCAGTTAATAAGATGCCAATAACAAGAAACATAATGGACAAACATTGATGAATTATATATCTGCAGAAAGGCCAGGAAATTCTATATTCCAGCATATACAAGTGAATCTTGCTGCTTAGCTAGATGAGATACAAGATTGTGATTAGTGGGTAAGGAAGGTCTTTACAACCACGTCTCAGTCCAATACATCATCTTTGGTCTAACCACACTTTTATAAAAACCTCCCTTTTACTTTTGCAGTAATACTCTTGTCGTATGATATTCCCGATGATCTCCAATTCATCCAAGCACACTGTATCCTATGGTTCATTTCCGAGTCTATGCCGCCATCATCCATCACACAGGACCTAAGGTATTTGAAAGTGGTAACCCTCTTGAAGTCGGCTAAACCTAGTTTAACTACAGCCTGTTTTCCTTCTTTTCCCATCCACAGATATTCTGCCTTTACTCTGTTTATCCTTAAACCTTTATCTTCAAGTGCTTGTCTCCACAACCTTAGTTTTATCTCCACCCTGTCTCTAGTCAGGTCCGCCAAAACAACATCAGCAAACATCACCTCCTTGGGACTTCTTCTCTGTCATCTGCATCAGAAGGTATTGAAAATAGAATATATGATATACACACATTATATATATATATATATATATATATATATATATATATATTTTATCATATATATATATATATATATATATTGTGTATATATATATATATATATATATATATATATATATATATATGTATATATATATAAATATGCATCATATATATATATATATATATATATATATATATATATATATATATATTATATATATATATATATATATATATATATATATATATATATATACATATATATATATCTATATATATATATATATATATATATATATATATATATATATATATATATATATACATTATATGTGTATATATATATATATATATATATATATATATATATATATATATATGTATATATATATATCTAAATATATATGTATATATATTTATATATATATATATATATATATATATATATATATATATATATATATATATATATATATACTTATATATATATATATATATATATATATATATATATATATATATATATATATATATATATATATATATATATATATATATATCTATACTATATATATATATATATATTATATATAGATATATATATATATATATATATATATATATATATATATATATATATATATAAAATTTTCCCGTCTTCTATTTGTTTATCCATTCACTTACAGCCGTCCGTCTAAAGCGTAGGAATAAACATCAGTTAACGTTCATCAATATAGTTCTCCTTTATTGGCTAGTTATTATTCGGTAAAATGCTTTAGTAAATTTCCGCAGTGATACAAAGTAAAGCCCCTTCTTCTAAATTTCTCCTTTCTTAGTTAATTTGAATTTTGTGTACATATTCCTAAGCATCTCTTTTGGTTGTTTGAAACCTAACTGTCGCAGCTTTGGTGTGTTCGGGCATTTTTTCTCCGTCTAATGATACTAGAAATGCTAGACCCCTCCCCCCTCCCCCAAAAGATGATCACTCTCCAAATTAGACTGATAAGTTTATGACTTATTGCTATTTGGTTATAAGCATTATTCGTCTAAGTTGAGTCGGTCAGCCAACTAGTTTTAAGGACAAACTGTGTGAGATGCTTGTAATAAAGCATTAAACACAAACGACTGTTACTGTTGAAATTACGAAATAATTGCAATTTCGCAAAATTAATTCTCTCAAAAAAGGCGAGGTAAAAATTGAAAAGAAAAGCGATTAGAACATATATGACTAACGTCAACTCCAGACCAATATGAAAGATTACGAGTTCGTGGAAGATAATCAGGAAAACGTTGCAGATTATGCTAATATATACTAAGTCAAACACTGATACCTGGGAAAAAGTAGAACAACCCCCCTACCCCGCCGCCCCCCAAAAAAGCTCTTGTAATGACGGGAATCATAAAATGCAAGGAAGGAGGGAGCGACCATGACATCACTTCAATAATTATATCCCAGTTTTGCAGAGAAATAAAAAAAAGAAAGATAAATAAAATCAGGGGACCTTAGCAATACAAAACCAAGGGGCAAGGGCAAATCACAACAGCAATGAAAATACAAAAAATAAATAAATAAGTAGAAATAAATAAATAGATAAATACATAAATAAAATAAATAAATAAATAAATAAATAGATAAATACATAAATAAAATAAATAAATAAATAAATTAATTAATTGATTAATTAATTAATTAATAAAATAACAATCTCAAGCACAGGTAGCAACGATTACAATTGGCAAACATTCTTTGGTGTATTGTATATCAGGTAAAATTAGTAGATTCCAAAGCGAATCAGACAGCCTTGATCTAACGATGAAAAAGACTTTCAAATGCAATAGAATCTGACCCAGTGATAGCCTACACCAATGGCCAAACAAATAAAATAACTTTTCTACATAAACTATTGTTAGTTTGTTGGTGTATAAATATTGCTTACTATTTCCATTAGAAATTAAATAATTCCATGGAATAAAACTACAAGAAAACAACAGCTATCCTGTTCTTGGCGCTGATCGAGTACTTTATATTTTTAACTACACAACCTATTTCAGCAAGGGCAAATGCTTCGCCTTCCTTAAAGCTAACCTGTAGGCCTGTAAGATACTAGAATATCTTATTACCGCAACTATCGTTATCAAATTGCACTAAGCCTATCATCAGTGATGTATTTGTGATATTAAAATAGTTTATGGAAAAATAAAACACTGAAAAGAGACATGGGACAATACTTAGCCTACCTTTATACTCAGAAAGTAAAAGGTACTGAATTTTCGCTTTATTGGGGAATAAACCTACAACCTAAGTTGTTGCTGTTGTTGCTCTTGTTGGCGGGATAGGAAAAGTATATGGAAGAGCCTAAAAAGCGCTAAAAGAGGCGTTTCACGTTGATTTAAAAACAGATTATGACAAACAACGTCTATGTTAAAAAGTACAGAAAAATTATTTCTAATAAATATACAGCGTATTAGTTTGAAATTTCGTTGGTTAAACAAGGTACTATTTCACCGTATATTTCAGCACGTTTTAATAAAAAAAATGGAAAATAATGTTTACAACTTAAGCGTGAATGAAATAACCTTGCATGCGTTCCGAGTAAGCTGGAGGTCGGATCACTCCCTGTTGGAATGAGAAAGAGGAGCTCAGCAAGTTGGCATCCCAGAGAATGGGCAGTGTCGAGGAACATCTGTGATGAGGAGAAACGTTTGATAGACATTCGATCAGATAGATTCTGTATCAATGACAGACAAATGAAACAAAGGAAAAAAAAGTGGGAGCCGAGAAATAGGAATAATGTGAAAGGTCAAATAAAAACTTGGGAAAAAATGGTGGATTGCCGAACAAATATACAGTTGATTTACTAGGAATATGAGGTTTGACAGCAATATTTATTTTTGCTAATGAAGAAACCACTGTTTATATAAGAATTTACTAAGTGTGTGTCAGCAAATAAAAGCCACACGATAGTCCAAACGACACGCAGGATTTCAATGCAAAAAATATTTCATCATCTCTTTTTGTCCGATGTATGATACAGCTTCCTATTTTATCGAACTTTTTCAAGGAAAGAACTTTCGACATTCTAAATATTCCAAAATATTCTATCTTCATGAAATTCCGCTCTAAAATTTGAGATGCAGCAAGTCAACAAGGGAAAGTAAGATAACACTTCCATAATAACAACCACAAGAAAATGGTAAAAACGACAGCGAGAGAGAGAGAGAGAGAGAGAGAGAGAGAGAGAGCCGACTAACTGAAAATAGAAAGAGAAAAAATAAACTGTTGGCAAACCAACACGAGGAAGGGGACAGGATTCCATGTTGCCTTTAAAACGCATCCGTATTCCTAAGTTAGATGTGGGCGTCACGGAGAGGGGTAGGGGGGGGGGGGGGGGGGGGGGGGGGGGGGGGGGGGGGGGGGGGGGGGGGGGGGGGGGGGGGGGGGGGGGGAAGCTTGAAAGGTGGTCTAGATTGTCTACCCCAATGCCCTCTCAGCACTCACCTCCCCCGCTCCTTCAACCTCAAAAAAGCGTGGTATTTGATTTGAGGGGGCCTATGGTTTATTAACTGAAGACGGTTATACGTAAAACACATGACTTATAAAATAGTTTCTCTACTATAAATGTAACACTAATATGTAATGGTAGAGGTTGGGTAATGTAAATAACATTCATTGCTTTTCTAACAATAAAACAAAATCTTCTGTTTGTAGCTACAAGTGAAATTTGTCAAGGAAATCTAAACGGAAAAAAAAATGAAAAAAGCTGAGGTACGTTTTTTTTTTTTTTTTTTTTTTAACAGGAATAACAAAGCACCTCTCTACAAATACCGGGAAATATTCGAAGATAAAAAAACAAGAAAAAAATGCGAAATCAGAAAATGCCATTTCTTATTTTGAATAAATAAAGGAAAACGAGGAATCGACAGGCTGGGGAATATTTGCCATGTTCCTCCTAAACAACAACTCGGAAAGGGAAAGAACAAACTGAGATCGAGGGGCAGAGGTTAGATAAAAGAGAGGAGAATAAAAAAAAGGGAGGACGTCAGGACGGTTTGTAATATTAAGCAGATGCAGTTGTTTGTTTAATGAATGATTGGATAATCTATATTAATATATACAAAGAAACCTAAAGTGGAAAGTATCTTGGTTCACTATAGATACTTTTTTTCGGTAAAGGAATAATGAATTTTTAAACAAAGCAATCCCTTTACTGAGCAAAAATATAAAGGTTTTTCTACTGTTAGATATATTTTTTAAGAAAATCAGGAAAATGTTTATTTTTTCACATTAAACATTAGTGTACAATGACTCACGTTTAGGTGCCACAGGCGACTATTAACATTTATATTTTCTTCCGTTTTCAAAATGTGACAGAAACTCAAGGTAATAAACATGATTTCTGTTTTTTTTATTAGTGGTTTCATGAAGGTCATGTCAAAGCCACTTCCATTTCCGTTTCATTATTATCTTCCTTCCATTGAGTTCCCTTATGGTATCATTTCTAATTTTAAAGAACTGCTCATTCCCTCCTTGAAAATGTATTCTAACACTCTTAAAAATGGGTAGCTCCAGGAATTTATGGCGTGGTTGATATGGGTCCACCAGAAACACGTGGATGGGAAATGAACCAGACACAGACATCAGAATTTGCACAAAGCGGGTTATTTCAATGCAAGCCTTATTTCAAAGGGTTCCCAATTTTCTCCCATACTCAGGCACTGTATTTGTCTGCAAATAGATTGTATTCTAGTATCAGTACTATGGCGAGGAACATGTGGGAAACGTTACACACTACTTACTCTTAGCATTAAATATTACCACTCACTCAAGGGGGCATGAAACGACTGGGAGCTTATACAGAAAGGACTATTGCGGTGCTTGAATTAACTAGTGGGGATATTTACTAGCATTACAAGGGAATTATTCACAGCATTGAACCAAAATTGGTGAGTGAGAAGCTGAACAAAATAATGAAAGTTGCGTAGGGAGAATGAAATGCAAATAGACAAGAGGCAAAATCGATTCACTGATTGCACTAAAATTTACACCTCACAATACCTGGAAATCCTGGGTTTGGTTGTCTTCTCATCCGCTGACACTTTTGTGCACTATGGACAGTATAAGAACACTTGTGGGATCCCCCTCCCAAAAGGAATCAGAGGAGCAAAAAGGGGTGAAGTTGAGTCTGTAGGGTTTGAAATAGGTCTGAGGCAGAGCTGCTGCGGCTCCGTTCTTTTAAAATCTCATCCTGGATTGGCCACTCCCTTATTTAGGGCACCTGTGGAGAGTAAATCTAGGTAGCCAATGGGAGCAAAGAGGGGGTTTAGAGAGAACAGAGGCTTGCAGTTCACAGGGGCAACTTGAGCATATAGAATGCATTTATTAACTAGTTTATATAAAGGAATTACTTTTCCTTCGTTCTGGCTTAAAATCCTGAACACCTTCCCATTCTAGAGGACATTTCAACCCTAGACGGGTCGGAATTGACAAGACAAACCAGAAACAATAACAAATGACAAAAGTAGATCACTGAGGCTTCCATACTCTCTTAATTGAACTTAATTAATAAATTAAAACTCTGCAGATGTCGATAATCATGAATGTTTACTTGACAGGCAGATAATTGAAAATAATTTAATTCTTGTTAAATACTGTATCAAGAATATTAATGGATAAATTGTGGCGTAACTAAAGAGACTAATAACTAACAATTTGCCATAGCACAATAAAGAAAAATCAAATTTAATTACTCTTAAGATGTAACATCACACTTGGAATGACTTAAAATGAACATCAAACAATGATTATATAGCTTGGCTTAACCTATAGGGTTAATAGTATACTTAATTGTATTAATTTTATTATGTATAATACTGTCAGCTTATTGTTTAAGGCAAAACAGTTTGCCCTGATAGGTCGATATGACACGTTCGTAGGGGTTTTAATAGTCCTACAATTTTGCTAAGTGACTTTGTCTCATGACATGAAGACAGTGCCTAACAGTATTAATTTCATCATAGGGAACATTACATAAATTAACAAGGATAGAATTAATAAGGTAATTCTTCATAGAGAGGAGATAAAATTACACAAGATGTAAGCCTCACCAGAAACATGGGCAGTTTCACAAAATATAGAGACTAGGAAGGAACATCAAATCAGCAATGAAATCAAAACAAAGTATAAAAATGCATCTAAAGTTATAGCAACTTTTACTGGAGAAAATTTGTCCTAGTTGCATGGTATGCTGAGTGCCTAGAATAGGGCACTATGCTAATTGTGGCACTTTTATGATAGTAGTTTATAATGAAGTGCTAATTTATAAGGCCCGAATAGCTGGCGGATGGGGCTCTGCCTAAGCAGAGCATACAATGGAAATAAATGCCAAAAGGCGATAATGAAGAGGAAAGGGTGGTATGGAAGATAAGATATAGACAGTACAAAAACAGAAAGTTACATAAGGATAAGAAGGAAGTAAAAATAGCAGAATCTGGCACTCTTCTCTGGATGGAGAGGGTCAGGATTCTCTATAAGAGGATGGCACTTTACCAGGCTATATAGTGCGGAGAGACTACTGACTATTGTAAGGTTTCTAAAAACCTCGACGACCTTTTCCCTTCTTCCTTTGACCTCTCAGAGGTTGGTCTGACAATGCTGTTGGGCCTTGAAAGACTCAAGCCCTTTGACGATGCCGGTGGGGCATCGGCTCCAGCTGCTGCAACAACCAGGGCACTGGCACTCGTCCCCATGCCTAATGCTGTGTGGCTCGGTTCCCTGAGTTCTTTGGCCAAAAAGGATTTGGCAGTCATTACTCTGGGACTGGTTAGTTGCTGACAGAGGGGGAGTGGAGTAGGTAACGGTATTCGGGATGGGCTTACCCATTGGGATGACTGACTCAGGGGTGGTTTGCGAGGCTGTTCCATTGGTAGAGCGTCCTCTATGGCTATGGGTGTCCTAGAGGATTCTTATTGGAATTTGCTCTTCCTCGACTGCTAGTATGGGTAGCGAGGCCAAGCCAGCAGAGGGAAAGCAAACAGGACTTAGTGCTCTGGGAGGGAAACTCAAGTCTTTGCCTTGGCACTGGCACTGAGGCCATTCCTGGCTTAGTGAGAACGATTTGAACATGGCTCAACGTACATGAGACATGAGGGATGGAGCCTGGCACTGCCAGGCATCTTCAAGTGGCACTGGCCGTTCACCGGTAGGTCTGTGGAGCAGGCCTGGAGTTATGTAAAGGTGGGCGCCCTGAGACAGTACAAAGGTAGGAGGAGATTTAAAATCTTGTCTTAGCAGGACATCATAACCTCCTGGAATATAGGTTGCTACTAATGGGACATATCTTAGAAGTGTGAGATAGTGGCTCTCAACCAGACAGTAGGTAAGAACATCTTGACATGGTTGAGGCTCTTTATCATGATGAATTGGTGCCTATCAACCTAAGCTCCATAAGGAATTTTATCCTCTCAATTGATGGATACCTGTACACCAGTGTCGTCGAAAGCTCAGACCTGGTGGACAGGATAGCGACCTCTAGGAGGTACGACAAATATGGGACCCCGAGCGGTAGGGCAAAAATCAGGCCTATCCCTGTTGTTTCAGTTCCAATGGTCGTTATTCTTATTATTATGATGATGGAGTAGTCCAGTCTGAAGAGTAGCGGCACCTTGCTAGGGAGCATCCACCTTTGAGAGGCACTGCTCTGTGGTGTGCCCTTGTTTATTGCAACACCCAAACATAGGTTTCCGTGGAGGATTTTTGGGGTGCTGGATAGCCTGTGAGGTGGCAGTAGGGGTGAGGGGGAGAGCAGTGCAAATTTTCTTCTTCAAAAAACTCTGCAGCGGATGGTGGGTGTCATAGGCTTCCACCCATTTACAGCACTCCAAAATAGTTTTAGGAGCCTTGTCCACCAATTGGGTGGGAAGATCAGGGGGAGCGTAGGACAGGAAGTCCTCTAATTGGAAAAGTTTTAAGACCTCCTCAGCGGATGTTGCATTGGAGGCTTTTGTCCACTTATGGAGTGCAGGTGTCTTTTTGGTTACCCTCCTCTGCATGTTTGATTAGCCTCCCTGGGCATGCTCCTCCACTTCTGCCTCCACCGATCAAGGGTTAACTTGTAAGCCCCAAGGATTGCCTCTCAGATGAGGGTGAGATCTTGTCACTCATTCATTGGGAGGGCCTCGAATGCAGTCCACTCTTTGTCAGCGAGATACTTGCTAAGGAGGAGGGCCACTTCCTGAGGGGTTGGATTTTAGTTCTCGAACAACTGCTCGACATGATAGAACCAGGTGTTGGGTTCATTATCGTCCCAAGTCCTAATGAGGGTGCCCGTGCCCATGCTGTGAGAGTGTGAAGGAGGGGGCACAGGGGGCGTGGCACTCAGGGGTGCCAGAGTGGCATTCTGGACTGCCATTGTCAGTTGATGTGCTCTCTCTGCAGCTTCTATTCTGTCTTGGGCTTCTCTCTCTGCAACTTCCTTTCTCGCCTGGGCTTCTCTTTCTTTCGCCTTTTTTGGCTGCTTGGAATGCTCTTTCAGCTGCATCTCTTCTCTATTGTGCACATCTCTCCTTCTCCATTTTGGCTGCCTGGTATGGTCTCTCTGCAGCTTCATTCATTTTATCATTCACCCAATTGATCAGTTTTGCGTAGTGTGGCGAAAAACTCACGCTGACGAAAATGGCCATAAAAATCTCTGTAAATACAGTTACTATTGGCGCGTAGTGCGGCGGAAAACTCACAGCATTGAAAATTGCTTTAAAAATCTCTGTAATTCATAGTTAATTGGTGAATAGTGCAGCGGAGGACTAAACGCCGATAATGAATTTAGCAATGAATTTTGTAAATGCAGAAACCTCAACACGAGTACTGGGTTGTAATGGGATCTGTAAACACCAGTTCAAGTGGGTTGTAAATAACTTTAAAAAAAATAAAGGAATTTTGCCACGTATTCACGGAAAACTCAACATGAAAAGCCATGGTAAATAAGTTGATAAAATAAAGATGGATATATAATTTTTTTTATCGTCTCGAGGATGAAGACGAAGGAGAGATAAAAAAATTTTTCTTTTATCAACGCAAATCTTCAGTCTGTCTTACCCTCTCAATGCTAAGAAGGCTTCATTTTTCGCTAGCGTAGTAAACACTAAAGGGAAGAGGAAGAACCAAAATAAAAATTTTCTCGCCGTTGCGTAATTACCGACTCCACGGAACTCCCTATGTGTAGGTATAAAATACCGTTACAGTTGCATTGCATATACAGATTACATGCATACATGTATATTATTAATTTAGAGAATTATGTTTATACATTATCATTTACATTGCTTTTAGCCTTTTAGCATTTATGCTGTATTTATTGTATGACCACTTCTTTAGTTACGAATCGTGGCAATATTGCTATTATATGTGGCTACACCACTTTTGTTTCCCACCATATAATATGATGCATTAATCAATTCCTCTCCTGTGGTCATTGAGGAGTGAAGCACGGAACTTCCTTCCGCCTTCACATCGCTGTAGCTGTCAATATATTGAATTTTAAGAATCTACAGTTTCCTTTCTTCATCATTCGTTCCATCCATTACATGGACGTATGTGGCAGAGTTACAAGTCACAATAACTCCTATCATACCCTTTTTTCAACTCTATTTTCCCTCGCGAACCTGAGACCTACCAATTCTACTTGCCAGTTTAAATCCCCGGAGAATTTGGCCTTCACACGGGTCGCTAGACGGAAAGGGAGGAATGGAGAGAATTCACACTTGGTCTTATCCAAAACTGTATTTGGGGAATTTAGGGAAAGGAAAAACCATGTGACCTTTTAGAGACCAATAAGTACTTGCCCTTATTATTTCTCTCTACACAAAACAAAAGTGCTGCTCATTGATTTTCTTCGTCCCTAATTCTAACATTAAATGAATTTACACTAACGTTTTGTTTTTCTTTCTTATTTGACTTATTTACTCTTCTTTTCTCTTGTTCACAAACAGGGCAATGGATTGGACACGATTAGACACATGGCCAGGGATTTCTCCAGGTGCACACTTCATGTACTTGGATTTTTAATCCTCCTTATCCTGTCGAAACCTGCAAGAGAGAGAGAGAGAGAGAGAGAGAGAGAGAGAGAGAGAGAGAGAGAGTGCGCTCAGGCACAATGAACATCGCGCTGACTCTCGCTAAAAAATCTACATACGAAATCTCTTTATGACATGAGATTCAACTATTTACACTTGCAGTTCACGAAATATGGCACTTATTTTCATTTTGCATTTACTCCCTAAATACCTGTATGCTTCATGCAATAGCACTTTAAAAAAAAGGGAAGCTAAGGTTAAATTTCTCTCTCTCCCTAGGCAATTGGCAGGCACATGGTCCTAATATCTTCCTATTACTATTCTTAATGGCAGTTAGATTTTATTCACCCCTAACTAGAATACCTAGAAATACACAAATAACGAGAAAATAAAATTTACCTTTTTTCTGCTGTTGGGAATTAAGAAACCTTGTTTTTCATTTGCTCAAAAAATATTAAAGGGAATCCAGATTCGCTTCTCTTCATGATACCAGTTTAACGATCGCTACGACTGGAAAATGAAAATTAGTTTTCACACAATTATAGCAAAAGTTCACCAGTTTGTAAAGAAGTGCACGTTCCCTACTTGAAAATGTATTCTAACACTCTTAAAAATGGCCTTGCCTGGAAGGACGAGAGTTGATACAAACGAAAAACTACGGCAGAAGTCTGATATTACTGTGTTACGACCTGCTCGTTCCCTCATTGAAAATGTAGTCTAATACTTTTAAAAATGGCCCTGACTGGAGGGACAAGAATTATCACAAACAAAAAAATCTATGACAGAAGGCCGATATTACTGAAAAGGAGGAATTTACATAAACTCTGGACTTAAGTTTTAAATGAACTTATTTACATTAAGTTATGGTAGGTCTAAGAACTATTGTGGTGGTTGATTGTCGATCCACCGGAAACATGTGGCTGGGAAATGAATCAGACACAGAGATTAGAATTTGCACAAAACGGGTTATTCCGATGCGAGCCTTATTCCAAAGGGTTCCGAATTTCTCCCACAATGAGGTACTTGCTCTTAGCTAAAACCGTTACAACCCACTCAAGTGGCATGAAATGACTGGGAGTTTACACAAAAAGGACAATTACATTACTTGAATTACCTAAGGGATGTTTACTAGCATCACAAGGGAATTAATCACATCATTGAACCCAAAACTGGGGAAGTGAGAAGCTGAACAAAGAAGGGGGGAAAGTAGCCTATGAAAAATGGAAATATGGGGCCCTGAGCAGGATGGCCTAGAGCTGAAGGATTCGTCACTGCCATAGCAATGGCAGAAACAGGAGCTTTCTTGGGGCATCCTGCCCAGGTAGCGGTGTGCCCATGCACTTTCCATGAGTCACAGAAACTCTTGATAAAATCAGGCCTGGGCCTGTTGTTTCTGTTCCAATGGCCATTATTCTTGTTATTAGGTTGATGGGGTAGCCCATTCTGAGGAGTAGCGGCAGCTTGCTGAAGAGGATCCACCTTTGAGAGGCACTGCTCCGTGGTGTGACCTGGTTTATTGCAATGCCCACACACAGGTTTCTGTGGGGGAACATTGGGGCGTTGGGTAGGCTGAGAGGTGGCAGCGGGAGTGAGAGGGAGATCATGGCGTATTTTCTTCTTTAAAGAACTCTGCAGCGGATGGTGGGTGTCATAGATGTCTGCCAATTTACAGCACTCCAAAATAGTTTTAGGGGCCTTGTCCACCAAGTGGGTGGCAAAATCAGGGGGAGAGTAGTACAGGAAGTCCTCTAATTGAAAGAATTCTCAGAACTCCTCAACAAATGTTGCGTTGGAGGCCTTCGTCCACCTCTGGAGTGCCTGTGTCTTCTTGGCTACCTACTCTGTCCATGTTTGGTTAGTCCCTTGGGCACGGTACTCCATTTCTCCCCGCACCAGTCTGGGGTTAGCTCGTAAGCTCCAACAATTGCATCTCGGACGAGGGCGAGATTTTGTCGCGCATTCAAGGGAAGGAACTCGAATGAAGTCCGCCCTTTGCCAGCGAGATGCTTGTCAAGGAGGGCCACTTCCTGAGAGGTTGGATTGAAGTTCTCAAACATCTGCTCGACATGATAGAGCCAGGTGTTGGGTTCACTATCGTCACAAGTCCTAATGAGGGCGCCCATGCTGTGGAGGTGAGAGTGTGAAGGAGGTGGCATGGCACTCGGGGGTGCCAGAGTGGCACTCTGAACTGCCATAGCCAATTGATGTGCTCCGTCTTTCTCCTTTTCGACTGCTTGGAACACTCTTTTAGCTACTTCTCTTCTCTCTTGTGCTTCTCTCTCCTACTTCTTTCAGCTGCCTGGTAGGCTCTCTCTGCTGCTTTAATCATTTTATTGTTCACCCAATTGATCAGTTTTGCTCCCTCCAGCCCTATGACTCTTCCGGCTTTGGTGAAGGCCCTGACCTCCTCCAAATGCTGCATTACTGGCCATCTTCTCAGCGCTAAAAAGCTAGTAGTCTAGCCTGAGAATAATAGGCAGTCACAAAACTGCAAATATCCCCAGGGGTAGGCGGAACACTCAACGCTGATACTTAGCAAGATGACTGTAAAATTCCTGTAAATACAGTTACTACTAGTACATAGCGTGGCGGAAAACTCACGCCGTAAAATCTCTTAAATTTGCAGTTCGGCGGAAGACTCAATGCCGATAGTGGATTTAGCAATAAATTTTGTAAATGCAGAAACCTCAACGCGAGTACTGGCTTCTTACAAAAAAAAGAAAAAAGAAAAAGGAATATTGCCACGAATTCACGGAATACTCAACGTGAAAAGTCGTGGTGTTGCAAATGATTTTCTTAACAGAGACACCTTTACACGAGTACTGTTTGTAAATAAAAAAAAAGAATCTTGCCACGAATTCGCGTAAAACTTAATATGAAAAGAAGTCATGGTAAAGCAAATGAACTTCATAAATGCAGAAACCTCAATGCGAGTGTTTGTAAATAAAAAAAAAGGAATCTTGCCACGAATTCACAGAAAACTCAACATGAAAAGTGGTGGTGTAGTAAATGAACTTCATAAATGTGGAAACCTCAACAGGAGTACTGGTTTGTAAACGGAAAACTCAACGTCGTCGTGTAGCGAATGAACTTCATAAAAACCAAAACCTCAGCATGAATACAAGTTTGTAAATAAATAAAAATAAGGAATCTTGCCACTCAATTTGAGTACTGGTTTGCAAATAAAAAAAAAGAAATCTTGCCACGAATTCACGGAAAACTTAACATTAAAAGTTGTGTTGTAGCAAATGAACCTCGTAAAAGCGGAAACCTCAATGTGCTTACTGGTTTGTAAATATAAAAAAAGGAATCTTGCCACAAATTCAAGGAAAACTGAAAGTGAAAAGTCATGGTTTAGTAAATAAATTTTGTAAATGCGGAAACCTCAACACAAATACGGCTTTGTAAAGGTATCTGCAAATGCCAGTTCAACTGGGTTGTAAAATAAAAAATGAAGGATATGGTACCACGTGTTCATGGAAAACTCAACGTCAAAAAAGTGGTCCATGCAGTGTATGGGGTCTTTTTTTTTATCGTCTCAAGGACGAAGACGAAAAGATGATAAGATTTTTTTCCTTTTTTTACCAATGCAAATCCTTGGTCTACCTTACCCTTTCAACCTAGCCATGCTTAGAATTGAAATTTTTATGTTAGCGTTGTAAACACTAAAGGGAAGAGGAAGAACCAGAATAAGAATTATCTCACCGCTGTGTATTTACCGACTCCACACAACTCCCTACATACCCTCTTCAGACTAGCTATCTCTCACGAACCTAAGACCTTCCAATTCCGCCAATTTAAACACCCAGAGAATTTGGCCTTCACACGGGTCAGCTAGACAGAAGGGGGGGAAATCACACCTGGCTTTTCAAGGCTGTGTTGGGGGAAGTTAGAAAAAGGGGAAACCAGGTGGACTTTGTGGAAAGCAATAAGTATTTGCCCTTATTATCTCTCTTTGCACAGAAAAAACGCTTACCGTTGAGTTTCCTTATTTAACGTTAATTGAATTTACGCTAACACTTTGTTTTACTTCTTTACTCTTCTGTTCTTTTGTTCATAAACAGGGAAATGGATTGGACTCGATTAGACACGTGGCCAGGGATTTAAATTCTATCCTTTCTAGAGAGAGAGAGAGAGCGAGCGCTCAGACACAATGAACAACACGCTTATTCTTGTTAAACTCTTAGCTATACAAAATCTCTTTATGACACGAGATTTGTTGATTTACACTTGCAATTCACAAAATATGGTACTTATTTTCATTTTGAATTTACTCCCTAAATACCCAGATACTTTATATCATAGCATATAAAAAAAGAAGCTAAGTTAAATTTCTCTCTCTAATCTATCAGCATGCACGTGGTTCTAATATCTTCCTATTTCTATAACAGCAGTCAGATTTTATACACTCCAAACTAGAATACCTATTTCTACACAAGTAACCAGATAATAAAGTTTACCTTTTTTCTGTTATTGGGAATTGGGAAACCTTTTCTTTTGCTTGCTCATAAAAACATTAAAAGGAATTCAGATTCGTTTCTTTCGTGATACCAGTTTAACGATCGCTACAACTGTAAATGAAAATTACTTTTCACATGAGACTGGAAATGATCGCCATTTTGTTATGACCTACTTGTTCCCTCCTTGAAAATATTGTCTAACACTTAAAAATGTCCTTGACTGGAGGGCCGAGAGCTATCACAAACAAAATAATCAACAGAACAAGGCCAATATGACTGAAAAGGAGGAATTTACATAAACTCTGGACTTTAGTTTTAAATGAACTATATTTTTATTAATTTACCTTAGGTCCACGAACTAATGTGGTGGTTGATTGTTGATCCACTGGAAACACGTGGCTGGAGAATGAACCAGACACGGAGATCAGAATTTGCGCAAAACGGGTTATTTCAATGCAAGCCTTATACCAGAGGGTTCCCAATTTCTCCCACAATCAGGCACGGTGTTTGTCTGCAAAGAGATTGCGTTCTAGCATCAGTACTAAAGGTGAGGAACATGTGGAGAACATTACACACTATTTGCTCTTAGCTAAAAATATTACAACCCACTCAATGGGCATGAAATGACTGGGAGTTTACACAGAAAGGACTATTACATTGCTTGAATTAACTAGGGGATGTTTACTAGCTTTGCAAGGGAATTAATCACAACATTGAACCCAAAATTGGGGGAGTGGGAAGCTGAACAAAGAAGGGGAAAATAGCCTTGGAAAAATGGAAATGAAATTCAGACAAGAGGCAAAACGATTCCCTGACTGCACTAGAAATTACATTTCACAGTACCTGGAAATCCTTAGTTGGTAGTCTTCTTATCTGCTGATATTTCTGTGCACTATGGAGGTATAAGAACACTTGTGGGATCCCCCAGTGGGGGCAGGAGAGTGGAAGGGGTGAAGTGGAGTCTGCGGTGCTTGAGAAAGTCTGAGGAAGTTCTGAGAGGTTCTGAAAGAGAGCTGCTGCTGCAGCCCCACTCTTTTAAATCTCGCCTAGGTAGGCTCCGCCCTCATCCGGGGCCCCCTGTGGTGAGTAAATCCACAGCAGCCAATGGGAGCAAAGATGGTTTTAGAGAGAATGGAGGTTTCCAGCTTACAGGGGCAACTTGCATATAGGCAAGGATGAATGAATCTGGTTATTAAGAGGTCTTACCTTTCCTTAGTTCTGGCTTGAAATCCTGAACAACTGAAAAAGGAGGAATTTACATAAACTCTGGACCTTATGAACTATATTTATATTAAGTTACAGGTAGGTTCTGGAATTAATGAGGTGGTTGATTGTAGGTCAACTGGAAACATGTTGCTGGGAAATGAACCAGACACAGAGATCAGAATTTGCGCAAAGCAGGTTATTTCAATGCAAGCCTGTCATGGTAATCGCTCTATAGCAAGGAATTATATATTAAGGAAATGAAAATGCATTTTCTTCAAGTAGGTCTGCAGCAAGGAAGCATTTGCGCACGTGTTGGAGGCGCCTGTTCTCATGATTGTTCTGAATCGCCAGGCGTGTTGTGGAACACAACAGGCGCCGACATGTCGTGAGAAACGACGCGATTTCTGATGCAATATTCCGTCGAGATCCTTCTAAGATATTCCGGTCATCTCGGGAGCCTGTGACATCCGCTGGTGCCGGCCCCCCCACAAGGCCGCCATATAAATACGACTGACGAAGTAGGAGAGATCATCAGTGCGAGACCAGCAGAGATCAGATCATCAGTGAGAGATCAGCAGCAGAGATCATCAGTTAGAGACCAGCAGAGAGCAGAGAGAAATAAGAGAAAAAGGAACAGATGAAGGATAAGAGAGAAAAAAGGCGCTCGAGAGTTTGATCGGAATCTGGTCAAGTCGTCCAGTTAGAGAGAACGACAGGTTTTCCGACGTTGAGCAAGCCTTCAGAGAAGAAACATTCTACAAGAAGTTTCGAGGAGTCCCTGCCCTTCGAGTATCAAGAGTAGGTATTGTTTTCTGCAATACGGAGTCAAAAAGACGTCTGCAGTTACAGTTCCATTTGTGAAGCCATCGCTTGGAGCACCATTTCCCGACACCTGCTAAAATCTTCCCAGCAAGTATTTTCATTAGCTCACTGTTTCTCTAGTTCACGCAGTGTAAGATTTTACTTTTGTTATGTAAATAGGAGAAATCATTCTGCATTTATCTTTGTTAGTAAGCTTGTAAATAAACCTTAATTCTCTTCGTGTATCTTTCTATATTCGTATCCCCAGTTTCAACTGTTGGTGTTGAATTTTTTTTTGTTTATTTTAATATCGAACCTGGAGCGGACCTCCCGGGATTAATGACAAAGCCTTACTCCAAAGGGTTCCCAATTTCCTCTCACAAGCATGCACGGTATTTGTCTGCAAAGAGATTGTATTCTAGTATCAGTACTATGGTTAGGAACACGTGGGAAACGTTTCACAGTACATGCTCTTAGCATTAAATATTACCACTCACTCAAGGGGGCATGAAACGACTGGGAGCTTATACAGAAAGGACTATTACGTTGCTTGAATTAACCAGATCTACTACCATCACAAAGGAATTAATCACAGAATTGAACCAAAATTGAGGAGTGAGACTGAACAAAATCATAAAAGTTGCATAGGGAGAATGAATTGAAGTATAGACCAGAGGCAAAAACGATTCACTGACTGCACTAAAATTTACATCTCATAGTACCTGGAAATCCTTGGTCTGGTTGTCTTCTCATCTTCTGATACTTCTGTGCACTATAAGAACACTTGTGGGACCCTCAGCCCACCCCCCCCCCCCCCCTCCCGCCCCAATTGAAGCAGAGGAGCAAAAAGGGGTGAAGTTGAGTCTGCAGGGTTTGAAAAAGGTCTCAGGCAGAGCTGCTGCGGCCCCATCCTTTTAAAATCTTGGCCTGGATAGTTCACTCCCTCATTCAGGGCACCTGTGGAGAGTAAATCTAGGCAACCAATGGGAGCAAAGAGGGGGTTTAGGGAGAATAGAGGCTTACAGTTCATAGGGGCAACTTGAGCACATAGAATGAATGAACTTGTTTATAAAGAGGAATTACTTTTCCTTGGTTCTAACTTAAAATCCTGAACATAACTTTATCCTATCATCTCTGTCCTAATACTCTTATCAAAGATTTATATTCAAACTGACAACCTCTTTTAGTCATAGATTCTCTATCATACTATGATTCATGTCCAAGCATCAACACAGATCATTATGGATTTATGTGCAATTTTACTTTCATTTACAATTTTAGTATAGATAATTTCTAAATCGTAGTCGTTCTGTTTAGTACTTCACTAAATTCCAACCAAAGAAAACCTGTACTAGATATTGTTCGGATTCTATTTGAAAAACTGGACACCAGTCCTTTCTACACAAGTTTAACTTTTAGTGAACACTCAATCATCTTTACTTTCGTATGATTTTATTTTCAGTTCCATCTCTCTAGTTGTACACTGTATTCTGTCAAACAGGAGTTAATACTGTCGTGTGTGTGTGTGTGTGTGTGTGTGTGTGTGTGTGTGTGTGTGTGTGTGTTTTAAACAGCATTATCGACATTCAACGTTTGTCAACTTTCTTAAATTGCTCCAGTTTAAAAGTTTCTCTACTATCCCTGCCCACTTGCTTCTTGATATAATCTTCTAGAAGGGCAAAGAGCAAAGGTGGAATAGTATCCCCTTGTAGTATCCTGCTATTTATTGAAAAATCACTTTATGAATATTCAATTATCATGTACTTCGTTCATGAATAATTTCAGCTGACTTAACATATTTGATGGAACACCATAGTGACCTAAGACTTTCCACAATGTTTTTGTGCACATGCCATCTCGTAATGAACAAAGACACCAGAGGGGGATTTTCAAATGCCATACAATGCTGCATAGTATATAGTGATGAACTTTTTTATCTGTGCAACTAATGCCGTTTTAAAAACCAACTTGTGCATCTCTGTGCTTAAAAAGAAATAAAAATATTAATTGCAAAATATCGGCCTTAAAATTATACCGGAAAGATTATAAAATATTGGTATATTGCTCCCCGGGGAAAATAACATCAAAAAGAATTAAACTCCTAAAGGTTACTGATCCAAAGCGGATTTTAGGCATAATTCCTGATTTACGATAGTCGATCAGGACTGACTGATGATAGGGAGGGCCAGATGGTTACAATCCCTATCGACATCAATAATGTCCAATGGGCAGGTTTATGGCTTCATCAATATCAAATTGATACTTATGGTGTTGGATAGTAAAATACAAATCACAGCTACCTAAAGCTCACTTGATGTATTTGTATGTGTTTATGCGTGGGTGTGTTCCAAATTGCCGACATTTTTAGTAGCATTTTAAGCTGCACCGTTAAGCAAGTAAGAACAAAGCTCAAACATAACAGAAACACGAGCTTTAAATTGTTGCTTTCCAAGGTATGGAATATTATTTACTGTTAAGTTTATTAATACTAACGAGTGCAATTAGCTACACGAGAATGCAAGTTTTACAAAGTGAAACTAGTTTTATTTATCTCCTAGAGTGCCTTAAAGTGATGGCTTCTCTTTTTATCGGCAATCATGACACGGAGTGTTGTAACATAGTTTTCACAGTCTATATTAAAGTTAAACCTCAAGTTATTTTATAGTTATTGGCTAGCTATTAGGATGGATTAGTACGAAAATTACTTTTCATCGAAGTAGACATAATTGTATATTGAAATTTAAATATAAATGGAAAGGATAAATTAGTTTTTAGTACTCACATCATCTGAAAATGCCTGATATTTAAAAAACATGAATAAAAAAGGTGTGATGCATTTATGGAATGGCAGGAAGTATTTTAATGCAATATGACCATACTAGTATATCACTAAAAACTTATTATTACCTATTTATAAAATGAATTTAATTATACTCTTGCTTTTCTCATGTGCAAAGTATTTGTCAGGTATTTAATAAAGAATGCGCCCAAAATATCTACTTTATTGATGAAAGGTTATTATAACACTGAAACACCCTATTATCTGTCAATGTAGCCTGAGCTGATACTGTAACGGACATCCTATTAGTGATCGAATCTTGGATGAATCTCGTAATATGTATCTAATTATCAGGCAAGTTATTGATGATAACATAATAACATTGTAACAGTAAATCACATCCTAGATATTACTTATAACTTATAATGTTTGCGGTGCTTATATCCACTAAAAATTCCTAAAGTTTATTCAAATAAAAACATCAAATACTAATTAACCTGGACATTTAGTATACAAACTGACAGGTATATTGTTATTACTTTTACTATCATTTCAGATACTGTAAACTATTTAGTGTTGACAGCGAAAATGATACTGGTACATATTAAAGGAACCCATACTTCAAATCTCCCCTTGCCGGTAGAATTATTCATTTACAACAGAAAACAATTCACCGAGTGCTGAATAGAAATACCTGACAGTCAAGAATTTCTGGGATTATATATATATATATATATATATATATATATATATATATATATATATATATATATATATATATATATATATATATATATACATATATATTTATCCAATTCGCTCTACCTCGGAATTGATATATATATTTTCATATATGTTAACTGAGGGGGAATTTTTTAGTTGATAATAACTTTGTCCCCTTATGAGTTCGAACCAGCGTCCGGAAAACAGAGGAGAAATCAGGACTTCAGTGAGTTATTGACTCGGCCAACAAGTGAGGTATAAGCTGATACTGATCCCGACCTTACAAATCACTATCGAACTCAGGTATTTGTGATTAGAATCGATATCCACCTCCCTCTGCCATGTTAACAAAGTCGAACGTTTCCGCACATAGCTATATTATGAATTTTTATCATATTACCTTGATTCATATACGCTCTACATCGGGGTTAATATATTTTCATATAAGTTAACTAAAGGGACATTTTTCAGTTGATAATAATTTCGAACCCACGAGAGGACGAAATTATTATCAACTAAAAAATTCCCTTTCGGTTAACATATATGAAAATATATCAATTCAGAGGTAGAGCGAATTCGATATTAAAGGACATTTCGTAGATTCATGCATGTATATAAATCGCGGTGATGTAATGAAAATTCATATATATATACGTGTATGTATATATATATATATATATATATATATATATATATATATATATATTAAAATATATATCCGTTTGTCTACGACTTAATTACCATAATTAATTAATTACTAGGATAAGCCTAGTAATGCATAAAACTTACCTTTAATTAATAAGAATGGTGGGTCACCAATTTACAATCTTACCAGTATAAGAATGTATGTATGTATGTAGACCAAAGCATATTCAGGTATTCTTAGAAGATGATAATCAGTTGTTGTTTTCATCTCTTCTTTCCTTCCACCTGCTTCGAGTTTGGTGGGTTGAACCACTCGAACATTAGAATGAAAATAGTAACTCTGATTATCCCCAGTTCTTTTGACAGATTCCAATTTCTTGTTTCATGGGCAATGGCGGATACAGTGATCTCCATTTTGAACAAGCAAAGGACTTATACTTTCCCCGTGAGTTTTGACTGTCAAGGGAATTCCGTACTGATCATCATCAATGAAAGAAGGAGCTAAAGTCTTTCCAAATGACTCATTATAATTCCAGACCCTAATATCAAATTTCTGTATTCGCAAGTTATCTTTATCATAGTTAAACCAAAATAACCATGGCTATGTAGTACATTTTAGACGTTGTCACTTTTCCCCGATTTGATTTATAAAGCCTCGACCTAAGTTTGAATACTGAGTAGGTACGCCAGACACATCACCACACCTTTCCATGTTAGGCCTGAAAATGAAAACAGCTTGACAATTGACACTTGATATGCTTATGTAACCGTGAAGACGTAATATGAACTGAAATCTGAAGAACTGAAATCATGCTGTGAACTGCTTTGATCAAAAGGTGGGGTAAAGATGATCTAGTTTCTAATCACTTAAATAATTTATACGTGGGCAAATAACTCACCGATGAAAATAAATTATACAATGTGATATATATATATATATATATATATATATATATATATATATATATATATATATATATATATATATATATATATATATATATATATCACCTGCGAAAGAGGAAGATGTCCGTTGGGGAACAAACACAGCACAAAAATAAATCCGCAAGAAATATAGTTTTGTGAAGTATTTGGTCTCTAAGATAAACATGACTCACTGTAATTCTTTGAAAATTCCGGCTGTTGTCAGTAGAGTTAGTATAAAGAACCTGGATTATAGTAGAACAAGCACTGATAAAAGTGGACACATTGATTTACAGGAGAGCTCATTTTCGGAATGATTTGCACTCTATAGTGTATGCCGTATCAAAACGACACACACACACACACACACACACACACACACACACACACACACACACACATATATATATATATATATATATATATATATATATATATATATATATATATATATATATATATATATATATATATGTGTGTGTGTGTGTGTGTATGTGTGTGTGTGTGTATGTATATAGAGGTATATATAAAACAACTGTTTCATTTCCCAACAGAGGTGACGAGGCGCACAGAAACCTGACGGAGTAAGAGGTTTAGATAGACCGAGTTTTGTTGTGGCCTGTTGATAGAATCACAAACAGTACCTATAAGACGAGGAAAAAGAGCGACTGCAAGAGCTAACAGTCTTCCACCAGTTCCTGGCTGCTGTTACACCAGCTTAGTCACTGAAAGATCTCAAAAGGAGAACGAAAGAAATTGATGAAGAAGTTCAGGTGAGCATCCTCTGCCAGTGAGGTTTTACAATGTCATAAATGGGAAAGACATTCCCCTTTGAAAAGGTAATGTATGACTTACCCGGAAATTTATGATTGTAAACTACAAAGAACTCGTATGGTTAGACAAACAAACAAACATACTTATCTCTTCAGCGTTTATCTATATTATAAGCAAAAACTGGTAAAAGACAGATACTATGGTGAGGATGGGTCTATTCCTGCTTCTGGTAGAATGTATCTGCATTCGGCAGATACATGCACTATGTATGATCTGGAGTAGAAGCACGTCCTTGTAGCATAGTGGAATCACTGGTAACTTCACATTTACAAGCAGGAGTGGGTTCAAACCAGACGACGGAACGGTAAGGCTTTTTCATTTATTCCTCATCTGGATATATGACTTGTTTCGATGAACATATCCACTGTATGCAAAGAACGGCGTGACCTTGTTACAGCTTACCAGAACAAGAGTCACCTCGGGTGACGAGGCTCTATGACTGCCCGAATTGTTATTTTGTGCTTCAGTGCTTCGCCAACTTCACAGTATTTAGTATGAAACGAAGCGACATTCCAGATTCCTGGTGGCCCTCTCTAGGAGTTGAAGGTAGCATTCGACTATGGACTGAGTTAGCTGTTCGTATACCTTGATTTCCTGTAACAGCTGCCCCTATATATATTCCATGAACTCGCACCGCATCTGGGACCTTCTAGTTGGTTGATGTCTTTCTAGCGTACGGGAAGACGCCTATGACAGTCAGCTTGCGTAAATAGAGACTATTCTAATTTGTGAATGATTAGATGCACAGACTTTGTAGATCATGCTTTATTCAGTGATTTACGAGGTATTTAGTGTTATGGTGAGTGGGTCACCATTCGGATTAAATGCGAAAGCTTCAGAATTGTATAACAAAGGCATGAGTAATTAAACAATACTCAATGGCGTGCTTATTTGACATAAAGGCCATACATGGTGGGAGGGGACATACGTAAGAGAAACAAGAAGTGAAGAACAGCAGGAAACAGTTAATCAGCCACAAAAACAGAAAAAAATGATTAAAAAAGAGGACTGAAAAACCACCAAATCACAAGTCATTGAAGACATCGACAATGGAGAGTAAACTCTGTAAAGAAAATGCAACATGATAACCTGTAGAGAAGGAAGAATGGATTCCAGACTAACAAATGCACATAAAAGATTTCAACACTTAAAAAGTCTGGACGT
Source organism: Macrobrachium nipponense (assembly GCF_015104395.2). Classification (NCBI taxonomy): domain Eukaryota; kingdom Metazoa; phylum Arthropoda; class Malacostraca; order Decapoda; family Palaemonidae; genus Macrobrachium; species Macrobrachium nipponense. The sequence goes on from NC_061109.1 coordinate 34,776,655, forward strand.
GGGATAGCAATTACAGCAGCCATGGCAACATGTTACGAGAGTGTGGGTTGCCCTGGGATATTTGTTTGAGATTAAGCTGGCCTTACGCCAGCACGGGCTCTTTCTCTTAGAGCAGCCCTGGGAGCTTAGGCTTCAACAGTTCATTCATCAGAAGGAAACAAAAGAATGGTGTCAATATCGTTCAGCAAATGTGCTAAAGAGAGACAGACACAGGCTCTAGAGAAATGAGAGCAACTAGCGCGAGGAATGAGAAAACCTTATGGAAAGCATAACTCAAGAGCCCATGGTTAACTAAGAGAGTAGCAATGGAGTAAAAAAATAATAAGTCCACAAGTGATAATAAATCGTTTGGAGCGAAAAAAAAACTGATCTGATAAGCAAGGGTTATCATTGCTTTCAATAATAAATTAGAGTTAACATGAGAATTCTAAGATATGAATTAGGGTAGCCAGATCAGCAATTTATAAATAAAAAAGTTATATTACACGAAAACCTGAGATATATCTTACTAGAAAATGCAGCAATACTCGTATGCAGCGCAAATAACAAATATCTAAATGAAAGGATAATATCCTAAACTTATATATTATGTTCCTTTATAAATATGGAGAATGTCTCTGTATCTCTTTTTATAAAATACACTGCATGTGATGTATATAATTTATTTCTTCTAAATGACCAATTTTCACTACCAACTGTAGTCAGAATAATCAACGCAATCAGTACTGGAAACACTGTATATCAAACACTAAAAGAAAGAAAGGTATTACTGCCAGGAGCTTATGTGGGCTTCTCTCTTTTACTCTTGTAAGGAATCCATTTTGAAATCCAAAACATCTGTTCACTATTCTGTGCTCATTTTTGGAGATCATACAAAAATTTTTTCCATTCGTAATAATTATGATAATTCTTGCATTTTGAAACCGTGCCACGGTCATTTATTTCATGCTTGATTGATGGAAACGATCCACATTTTTTATATATATATTTTTTTTGCGATTATTCACATGGTTTTATTTAGAGGTACTGAAGTGTGACTTTCCTGTTTTTCACCAAAAATGAAAATTGTACCTTAGGTGTCCGATGAAACGCCCACTAATCTAACCGCTACGGATTCTGTTGAGATGAGTCGAATTGCTGCGCAGGTTGCAACTTCCAAGTCTGGGATCTCACCCATTAAAGGTAAAGTTTATATATATATATATATATCTATATATATATATATATATATATATATATATATCTATATATATATATATATATATATATATATATATATATATGTATAAAATTAATCTATAAAAAGTAAACTTTGTCATTATGTGGTAACATTTTGAATATTATTCCTCCTATAATGCATAATTGAAATCACAAAGGATTATCACAACCGCTGACTAAAGGTTTCAGTCCATGGGGACAACTCGGGAGTATTTAGTGGCTTTTGATCAGAATTTTTTGCTAATTGTTTAGTCTTTGTATCTCAGTAAGATAAAGCTAGTAAAATATGGACAAGAGAAAAAATGTAAAAAGGCTTATTTATCTTGCATATATTACTTAAAATGACGCAAAGGTATACAGTAATTGAGAAACATGTTGATTGACTCATTAATTAGTTCTTGCTGTCTGCTACGTAGTATACCTTGTTCGAGGGACTATATACGTATACACCCTAATCTTCATCTCAGAGACGTTTTTTGTCATTACTAACCATAAATTCGTAATTAACCATATCATGGGGAGTAAGAAAGACGAAACTGAGTACTGCAAAAGTTGAAGGGGCCAATATAACCCTTAGTGGAATTATATTAGGTTTTCATACCTAAAATAACTAATTTTTTTTTTTTTTTTTTTTTATTAAATGAGAATTAAAACACGCCATTTAACCCTGGACAGGTATCGCTATTTTGGTGCCCCTTTAAAGGTTTGAAGTGCCCAGAGAAAAGAAATTTGTGAAAATTCAAAAACTGCAGCTATGCTGCACATATTAATTTCTAAAATCAATTTCATCATTGCCGAACACCACTGAGAAGATAAATCATACCCATCTACAAATTAAATATTTATTACAAATATATTTAAAAAATAGGTATATAAAAAATAATTTACAAAAATATTTACAAAAAATACAAAACACGCTATATACACACAAAAATTTAGGGAATCCTTCCTAAAACTATTATTTACAATATGTGATTGCCAGAAAAGGTGTCGGACCCATAGAGGTCAAAATCTGAAACGAGAAAAAAAAGAGTTAGTTTTTTGGCCAAAATAAGCCAAAATTTCACAAATTTTTTTGGTACCTAAATGAAATAGGAAGCGGCTAATTTTTTTTAGAATAAACTCATATTATCCTAGAACAGAATTATGTAAAAAGATCGGCACCAAGATGCAATTTACTGTTATATCAGAAATGTTATTCTCTCTCTCTCTCTCTCTCTCTCTCTCTCTCTCTCTCTCTCAAACAATAATTTACGAATATATTTACTAAAAATACAAAATATGCTATATACACACAAAAATTGAGGGAATCCTTCCTAAAAATACTATTTATAATATGTGACTCCCAGAAAAGGTGTCGAACCCATAGAAGTCAAAATAAAAAAAGATAAAAAAAAAGGTTATGTTTTTTTTGGCCAAAAAAATTGTCAAAATTTCACGAATTATTTTGGTACCTAAATTAAATAGGAAAAGGCTAATTGTTTTATAGAATAAACTCATATTATCCTAGAATGGAATTATGTAAAAATATCTGCACTAAGATGTAATTTACTCTCATATTAGAAATGTTATTCTCTCTCTCTCTCTCTCTCTCTCTCTCTCTCTCTCTCTCTCTCTACAGTGCGTCATGATTTATTGACATAAGCTCATGTAATCTGTCACCAGAAAAGACAGAGACCCAACCCCGTCTCTCCCCTCTTGTGTCTTAATAATCTCAAGGTCATTCCCCTTGTGTCGAACTCTCGGTCCACAATCTTGGCTTCTTGCCATATAGAGTTTTCAGCAACCACTAAATTATCATCAAAATCACTTTATAATTCCATTAGAAGTAAGTTGGTGACATCATCCCCAGAGAATATTGCCTGCTGGCCATAGTTGGTGAAAAATGCAAAAAAAAAAAAAAAAATGCACAAACTGAGAAATTAGCATTTGAAAGAAATTGGAATAAGTGGCAATATAATTCTTCTCAGCCACGACCAAGGCATGCATAATATGCACACACCACGTACTTAGAGTTTCCAACATTATAAAACTATCCCAGAGTCAACAGTGTTAGACAGGAAATCACTACTTGATAACTTTGCCTTTGTATCCCACACATGTTCAAAAAAAACTATTACTCAGAAAATGGGGAAGGACAAAGGCAAGGCAAACGCAAGTTTTGACATGATTGTAGTGTGAGTGCTGCTATCCTCTTGCAGATCGATCACACCCAGATTCGAGATAGACGATGATTTATGGAAAAAAAAAAACATGTTTTTTGAAACACCCTTTGGGTCGCGCTCACCCTGCTAACCTATCCAGGGAAGTAATAACGAATCACCAGATACATAGTATTCAATCGTAGTGCACTTCCTTCAGTGCGGTTTCTCCTACCAACTCCCACCCCAACCGCATCCATATTCGTTCCAACGTTCTATCACCACTCCTTTGACCCGTTTTAAACCCTTGAAAAAACTTTTGATTGAAGGCTTTCAATAACTAAAATATCCTGGACACAGACAGGCAGAGAGACAAGCGTTGAAACAGACAAACAAGCACAAATAATCACGTAACCTCCTTCCAGCTGCGTTGCCGGGAGTCATATTTTTTTTCATCGATGAAATATTCCCTTGAACAGTTGTGATATCTGTTAATGTTTGTTTTATTTTACAATAGTTGTCGCATTTTTCATTCACCATGCAATAAATATTATGTATTCGCTTTAGATAATTTTTTTTTTTTATACTATAAAGGATAGTACATTGATATTGATAAGTTTATATTAAGGCATTTTACTTATGTTTTAAAGACTGCTCTTAATTTATAATCATATTATATTTCCTTTGCCATGACATTGTCACTTTTCCCATTACCATCTTAGTGTTTTCCAACCGCTATAATACCTCTTCTTTTATTCCTTTTTTTTTCTTTTTTTTTCTTTTTTTTTTCTTTTTTAATGGCCCTGGGGATGACAAGAAATCCTCATGTCCTGTATTTGGGTTATTGGATTCTTTTATGCGTGATTGTGGTCCGTGTCTCCGTGACCTTCCAGAGACCCTATTATGCCGAGTCAGGGCGAGACCTTTCTGAGCACATTTCCCCAGTAATTTCCGTGCTTTACTGTTACAGAATAAGCGGTTTTGTATTTGTCTTTATATGGTTACAAGAGCACATAAAGAGTTGCATATTTGATATGGGGTCTGTCACTTCTTATGTAGTAAGTTTTTGAGCCTCGTGTTAATAATTATTTGCTCTAGTTCTTCTATTAAAACCTCTATCCTACGGCTGACTTACTTTTCATTTTCTTTCCTTCCATTCACGGATTTTTACCTCAGCTTCCTAATTCACCTCATGTCTTTTAGATTGCTTCACGAAAATCTCGGATCCATCTGAATAATAATAATAATAATAATAATAATAATAATAATAATAATAATAATAATAATAATAATGTCTTATTGAAAGATATTGCTGCATCAGCTGCATTCAACTTTTCTATTTTTCTAATAATAGCTTTCTCTCTGCTACTACAACTGGCCAGTATTGCACCGATGTTACTCGTCAGGAAGAGCAATTTCGGGGATATTACTTAAAATTTATATATTTGTCACAGTAAATGAACAAATACATCAAAATATAAGTCGATCTAGTGGCCATGGTTTCTCTCGGTATCATCCGAGCATGATCACGGCAGTGGGTCGGAGAAGACTGTAGATGCGATCGACGATACGATACGATACGATGGAGGGGGTGGGGGGGGGATAGGATAGAGTAAGGGTTCGGTTGCAACCAAATTAAACCCCAGAGGGGTCCCCCGGCAGGAAGTCTAGGTTTTGAAGGGTGGATAGATGGGCGAAAGGAAGGTATGAGGAGAAGGGATAAAAGAGACGCTATAAGAATCTACTCAATATATAGTAGCATGTCAGCAGGGGGTCAACCACTCGCTGGGTTTTCATTGGTTGGTGGCATAATGCGTTCCAGCTAATGGGCTGGAGGAAGTTTTCTTCAAGACACTTCTCATCGTTGAAGGTTCCGCTTTTGCAGCCTAGCAGACCGTCGAGGCTGGGGCATGACTTCCCTGGGTGTTGTGTCACCACGGTTCGCATTGTCATTGGCTGCTGGGTTGCTTGTCTCATCTGGTATTCCTTGATTGGGGTTGTCACTCAGTCTGGGATTAATTGTACTATTATTTAGATTCATGAGTCTGCTTAAGTAGGTGGGGAGGAAAAGCACTTCCTGTATCATATTTAATGAGGGCTTCTCTTGCTGCATGAGGGGTGCCTCGAGCAGTCGTAAACGTCGCTGGTCAGGAGCCCTCCTTATTATCTTAGTATTCTTGATAACACCGTCGCGGGAGATAGCTTCTAGTGTGCTGTCATGGTATGGTTTTTAATTGCCCCTTCTTGTGCATGGCAAGGAATCCTCTTGGACAATTTCATACAAGTCATACCAACGTAAGAGCCGGGATATCCACAGACAGGTCATAAGAAATGTTAGACTACATTCGACTGTTTCAAGATGTCTCTTGCTTGGGGGTGGGGGAGGGTTCGGGTTGTTCTTCGTGATAAGGTCGCGGGTACGTCAATTTTGGTAATAAATCACGAGTTCGAGTTCTTTGTCGACATTCTCTCTGATTATTTTATCTTCAGAAATGCATCCTCGTCCTCACGGTGACGTGTGTGCATTCTGGCTTTGTAAAACAGCTTGATATTCTCATGGGGATGGGACTGTGGTCTCTCAATCTCGCTGTACCACCGATTCCAGCGCTGTTCGGACTTCTTTCTTAATAAGTCGATCCAGATACCTGTTATTAACGAGCACCTTCATGATAAGGTCGCAGGTACGTCAATTTTGGTAATAAATCAACGAGTTCGAGTTCTTTGTCGACTTCGATGGGGGTCACATTCTCTGATTATTTTATCTTAATGCATCCTCGTCCTCAAGGTGACGTGTGTGCATTCTGGCTTTGTAAAACAGCTTGATCTTCTCATGGGGATGGGACTGTGGTCTCTCACTCTCGCTGTACCACTGATCCAGCGCTGTTCGGACTTCTTTATTAATAAGTCGATTCAGATACCTGTTATTAACGAGCACCTGAGTGACTCGGTCGAGTTCTTTGTGAGTGTCCTGCCAGGAAGAACAGTGCGTGAGGGCCCTCCGAATGTAGGCCCTGACTTTGGTGTTCTTGAACCATGCAAGACATTCGCTGTCACCATTCAGGCAAAATCCAAAGTTTTTAGACCATCGTCCGTCTTGGAGACGAGGACGTTGAGGAAAGGGGAGCTGGCCTTCGTTGCTGAATTCGACTGTATAATTCAGCGAACTGCACTGCTGGAACATGCACCAGACAGCTTCAACCTCTTCCTCGTCCTCGGCTTGTACAAAGTTATCGTCAATATATCTTGTGTATTTGTTGGTTTTTCTAATATTGGAAAAAAGATGGAGTCACAATGGGTTCCCCCCTCGGTGTCCTATTCACCAACTTTTATATGGGTACTGTGGAAGAGAGAGTTTTCTCCAATATTAGAAAACCCCGCAAATGTGCAAGATATATTGACAATATCTTTGTACAGTGCTGTCATCCCATATAAGCTTTATCCACAGGCATAATAATATTATTAATAGCCCAGGCTTAACACCTGGTACCTAACAGTCAATATTCGATGATGTATATGCTGGCTTGCCCATTCAAGTTACTTCTTATTAGACTAAATCTGCTTTGGTACCCATATTGTAACCTCTTATCATATTCTGGACATCAAAGTATATTGCAGAAGCTCAAGCTCATCCTCCCAGCTGTGCTTTTGCTCACAGCTTTTAACTATACCTACTAGTGTCACGAATTGTGCATTTATCACTTCAAGGAATAACATCAATTCTGTAGGTTATGGATATAATATTTGAATACCAGGAGTTACATATATAAAGCTAAGTATCATGCCAGAGTCATACTGACTAGTAATTAAGTTAGGTTAGCCTGTAAGAATAACTTAGTCTTTAATAGCTAGCCAAGTTTTGAGCTCTATTTCATATTGGAGAGGGTCAGATAGAAAAACAAATCAGCATTCTTGAAGGTTACACCACGTTTTGCTACCTTTGCTAGGCTAAAGTAGGTTATCCTTGGTTATTTGATGATCAACCCTGGTAGACTAGTTAGCTGGTAAAGTTTACTTTTAAAGTTATAATGTAGTATGGATCTGAAGTATCCTTTAGGTTAAAATAAAAATGGTATAATTGAGAAGTACTACCTTTAAGTGTTCTGGCAGATCAAATTCAGATTAATCCCCTATATAATAGGAGGTTCAAGAGCTTTTTGATAATGTATTTAATAACATTATAACACTTCATTAACACTGCAGCAGGCCTAAAGCTAGCCCTCATGAGACTCTGTACATATTGGGACAATTGTTAGATATATCCATGGTTATTTGGACTGACGGTAACCTACATACTAATTTATTTGGCTATATGAATTTAACGTCAAATAGGCTTTAATAACAAGATTATCACAACATTCATTGTTTTATTAGCTCAAAAAGTATGCTTGTAGGTGACTGCAAGTTGACTGTGATCTAACACAGTTACTTGTTTGGGGTTGCTGCAACACACTTATAAAAATTTTCACTTGTGAAATGTGATCCCCTGCTCTTTTGTGATCCAACACTGGGTAACAGAGATGGTTCTGTTGCTGCTGGTTTGTGCAGTTACTGCTGCTACCATATCTGGGAATCAACACATAGCAATAGCACCTTGCTTGCATGCGACAGTCACGTGACTGTCCAATCTCTCCCTTCTATATCTACGGTTAAAACCTCATTGGCACATTGTATTTCTTTTGGCTTTTGCGATGTATCAGGTACATACCTGTTATTTAGGTAAAAAGAAACTGAAGTGGTTGAGAGTTGAGAACCACTTGCAAGGGGCTAACTGAAACTATAACAAGCCTCTTCTTATGAGGTTATTTGCTATCACACTAGTTAGTGGGATCCTGCAGTTTGCAAAAAAAAAAAAAAAAAAATCATAGCATAGTCGCTTTTGTGTACTTAAGGATATACCCTATAGCATCTGCTCTTGTTAGAAATCAGAGGACAAAGGGAAATTATGACTTATATCTTTGAGATTAGTAAAAGTTTGCAGAAGTCATTGCGAGAAAACTTAAGAAATTCTCACAAAAATTATGTAAGTTCTTACGGTGTTATTAACTGTTGCGAAATTTATATCAGAATTATTTAGATTGTCCGCTATTTTTCGAAAAATGCTGATTTATGTATATTCACTGGCTTAGTCTCAAAATTCCTCATCGTTGTTAACACGACATTCTTTTTAGTGTCTTTGAAAATGATAATTGAAAATTAAGTTTATTAGGGAAACGAAAAAGCGCATGTTTTGGAAATGGCTTACTATTTACCATTGTCCTTTGAAAACCTCCGAATCAGTTTCCTTCTCCGACACTTTCAGCATCGGAAACTCAATCTGATTTAAGCCTTTGTACTGAGTATCAATCACCCTTTTCGAAGGCACCGGATATACCCGATGCCAATTCAGTAACACAAAATGAAAATCAACGTAAGGACTCGCGGCTCTCTCTCCAGCCCATTTTATTGTTGTTGTTTTTATTTTTTTATTTTTTTTTTTTTGCTTAAATTAAGAAATAATTATATTATTTCTTTAATTATTTAAGGTGAAGGAATTATCTAAAAATCTGGTAAATTGCTGCCTAATGTTAGTATAAATTATAATAAAATATTATACATTCAAAATATTGAATTAAATTCTTCTCTCAGGCCAATATATTTTAAATCCCTAATGGAAATCTTAAAGTCTGCTCTGAGAAGTAGTCTATTGTCACTTTATACCGGGAATTGCGTTTATTTAGTGTGAGGAAACCTCAATATTTAGAAATTGCTCATTGTGCGCTTGATCCTAAGTATTTTCACATGAAAGTCAAAGATTTATCTTTTTTGTTTACTACAGGATTTCTATTTAATTTGGTAGATAAGATAGCCTCACTGTGCTACTTTATGTTAGAGGATTGCTTAATACAAAAAAGAAAGCTATCACAGTGACCGATTTGCTTATAATGTTTTCATAAAAAAAAGGAAAAATATTCGTTGGTAAGATTAGAATTTAGATTTTCTTAATCTTTATTTTGTAGTTTTCAGCTTATACCATATTAATAACGAGTCGTTCATTTAATACAACATATATTTGTGGTAATTATCAAAGACATTTTTATGTAAATTAGTTTATAGGACCTCATACTCCAATGTGAAATCTAAATTTCAAAGAGCTGGAAAATATTTGAACGATGCACTATTTTTTATCTAATTCATTGCTTAAGGACAGATTTTAGCAAACAGAATCTCGAAAAAATTAAAAATAAAATATGGGCAGTCTCCATAACCTGGAAGAGAACATTTTATGACTTACGAAGTTGACGAAATAAAGTTTGTCTATCAAAGCCAAAGAAAGCGTAACGTTACTAATGGTTCTGTTTTCCAAATGTTATATGTATGCATTTGTCTCTGTTTTTCCTATATATGAGTTTATAGAAAAGAGTTACTTACAGTTACAGTAACGTTCAAAACCTTCTCTTGCGTCGACTCTTTAATTACCTTTCTTACCACTTTTCCCTCGCTCTCCTCCAAATTTACCCCTCTAATACCAGCTCCCTCCATTCCTTCATCCCCTCCTCATTTCACCTGTCTCCGGACTTTACTTGCTCAGCCAACAGAGAAAGAGGCATCTGATTAATAATTTAGCAATAATGGCTTTAACTTGTTGAAGAAGAAGAAGAAGAAGAAGAAGAAGAAGAATAAGAAGAAGAAGTTGACGCAAACGTCAATGAGCGAAAAATCTTGCGAAATGAGACGGCTTGTGTGAACAGACTAGGGAGAGGATTCTGTTTAATGAGGTTCTTTACTTAAAAGAAACTAAGATGATAAGGATAATGATGATGATGATGATGATGATGATGGTGAATCAATTATAGAAAACGGAAATATGAAATAATTATAATATATATATATATATATATATATATATATATATATATATATATATATATATATATATATATATATATATATAATATATATATATATATATATATATATATATATATATATATTATATATGATATAATATATATATATATATATATATATATATATATATATATATATATATATATATATATATATATATATATATATATATATCATATATATCTATATGTATATATATATATATATATATATATATATATATATATATATATATATATATATACATATATATATATATATATATATATATATATATATATATATATATATATAATATATATCACTTAACACTATTGTTCTGTGTACTAATACAACTACTAAGAGTCCTCATTATCAAGTATCCGTGGCACCTGCTCTTGCTCCTGGAGCAGCCCGTAAGTTGGACCGGACACGTAGTCTAGCTGTATTCATATATGTGTGGGGGAGAGGATTAAAATCCTTATTCATGTTATTACCATCCTTCTCCTGTATAGCCCCACCTTCGTGACCTTGACCTTTCTCTGCCTGCAGAACCATCTAGGTGTTCATAATTCGTATGATTTCTTGAGTTTTTGCGTTTCCTTTGTGTTGTAAAGTGCACGATTCTTCATGATGAGCTGTCTTCAAATCCATTTCCTTTGTGTCCTGCCATAACCTTGGTCGTTTTGTATGTGTTCCTTTGCAAAAAATTCACATTTCCCAATATTTTCGTGTTCTTTTTCCCAACAGTGCCTGGCGACTGCCGACATCTGACTATAATGCAAAGAACGAAGCAAGCAACACATACAGAACATGCGGTACTATAATCAGAAGTCGGCAGTCACCAAGCACCGTTTGGAAAAAGACCGCAGAATGGATTGGGAAAATATGAATTTTTCGTACAGGAACACAAACAAAACGGACAGACTTATGGTAGAGAATGCCTTCATAACATGCGCAAACAATGTAATGGCACGGAATACAGGAAATAGATTTAAAGACAACTTATCGATATTAATCATACACTCTACGATAGAAATGAAACGCAAAAATACATAAAATCACATGGATTATGAATACTTGGATGGACCGGCAGGCAGAGAAAGGCCAAGGTCTCGAGGGCGGGCCCATACACGAGCAGGAAGGTAATAACAGGAATAAGGACTTTAAACCTCTGTCCCTATACATATAAATAGAGCTTAAAGAATAAAATCAATAATGGAAAATGTATATTAAGACCTTTTCTTATAACCATTCGATTCTCAATAACATTGGAAATGGGTACAGTGACATTAGGAAATTTGTAGTCTTAGTGTTGAAAGGTATGACTAAAATCATCCTATTATGGAGTATTTTGGCACTTATTAAGTTATAATACATAAGCATATCTTCTACTAATGGTGTAAAATGCTTATCAATAACATAGAAGTTAATAATGTCTTCTAATTCTTTTGAAGTGATTAGTGTTTGGCTCAAAATACTTTTGTAAGTAAGTAAGACAGCATTGACTATGTCTTCATGCTCCTGTAACATCACTTCACTTCTAGTGTAAAGGTATTTAAAAACTGAGCATTTTCTAACTTATTCATTTCCTTTATTACATTCTGAATAACTTGATTTATAAAAACCTTCAATTTTCCTATATGTTCTGCATTTTTATTTTGAGAGGCAGTCACTATTCATCACTGTACCCCTCGCGGCTGCCCACTTTTGCAATCCGTCTATTCTTTCCTTTTCTTGTTCTACAATTGCTTCTGTTGCTACACCGAAAGGTTGAATTAAAGCAGTTCCAATGAAGGGCAAGAGGTATCGCTTTGACCTTATGCTTAGCGTCTTTCCAATGTTGTGACTTGACTTTTTCAATAATGACAAAGCACTGTTATTATTATTCTTCTGTAGAATTTATTTAATGCCACTTTGGATTTCTTTTAGTTCATTTTCACTGTTCGATACTGTTGCTATATCTATACTAACTATTCCTAGGTCCTTTATCATTTTGACTTTTCCATGATTTTGCAACAAGGAACCGTTCCCTATCTCAACCTCTGAAGAGATGAATCCAATTATAACTGCTATGATGAGCCGCATGTTTGCATATGCAAGCATAGACTTAATCAGGTTTTCTATGTATATATATATATGATATATATATATATATTATATATATATTTATAATATATTATATATAATATATTATATATATATAAAAGTTGCACTACATACATCATACTTATGATATTTTCAGTCCAACACTATTTACATATATGTATAGACACAAATTTAACTCTTTGTTTCTTAGATCATACCTTGTTGTAATTGTAATTTCTACAGTATTTTAATTTCTTATGTTATCTATATCTTTAGTAGGCCATGGATCTGTTTTCACTACCTTTACATGATTCCAGTGAACAACCTTTTCCTTTAGATCACTTTCATTAATTACTCTCTATTTGTTCAATTTTAACACTTCTATTACTCTATATGGTCCAGTGAATTTGAGAGAAACCTTTACATTTGGACCTTCTGGTACGTGATTCTCAACATAGATTTGAGTACCCACTATAATGTCTGGTTTAGTGGTATTTTTATTATAGTAATTTGCATGAACATTATGCACGTCTTTCAGTCTAGCTCTTGTTTTCATGATGGTCTCGTAATATGTCTGGTTTCCATGCAACATAGTCATCATAGTTATAAGTGTTTATGGGTTGTGTTGCATCATCTAACAATGTATTTGGCATTCTTCTCTGATATCCATATAGGAAATAATGTGGGAATTCTCCGATAGTTTCATTTATAGTATTATTCAATGTGAATAAGACGTCTTCTAGGGGTAAGTCCTAATCTTTAGTCCGTGGGCTTACTAAAGTTTTCAGGATATCCTTTATTTCACGATTAGTTCGTTCCACTGCTCCATTAGAACTTGGTTTATAAGCGGATATTTGACATTTATTTATTTCATAAAATTCACATACTTTCTTTAAGAGATCACTAGTAAACTAAGCAGCGTTATCAGAAAGAAGAACTTGCGGACATGAATGTCTGGTGATAATTCTAGATTTAAGAGCTTCGGCCACTGTATCTGCTTCTGTTTCTTACAGGTACGATTTTTCTACATATCTAGTTAGATAGTCTAAGAAGACTAATATTTGTTTATTTCCTCTAATAGTTGTTGGAAAAGGACCAAAAAAAATCCAGTTACTACTTAAAATAGATTTAATTCTGATGGATATTTTTCAAGGAGAGCTCTTGGATTTACGTTACCTTTATGTTGATTGCAAACTACACAATTTTGGTTATGATTCTGGTTGTCTTTTTAATTCCTGGATGTGCTAACTTATATGAGTGCGTTAGTTCTAAAACTTCTCTGGTTAGTGTTTTTAGGATATATAGTCGAGAACAACCATTGTCGGTATTTTATACAACAAACAATTAATAACTGAAAATAAAGTCTGAGGGATCCATCAGGTAATAGTTGTCCTACTATCTGTTTGGTTTCTGGATCTTTTTCTTGTTGTATTTTCACTCTTTCTAAATCTAAATCTATAACCTGACAACTAAAAGGTATTAGTTGTAATGCATTTTTATGTTTCTTCTTGAGATCTGGATAATGCATCTACCAGTGTTAAACTTCCCTGAAATATATCTGAATTCTGGATCAAACTCTAATACACTAATGAACCATCTATTGAATTTCATGGTATTAGTTCGCTTTTTAAACAAATCAAAAATGGGTTTGTGATCAGTATGCACATTAAATTTATGACCTAAAAATATGTGTCTAAATTTTTTTAAACGCCAAAATAAAGCTAAACACTCTTTCTGTGATGCTATAGTTTTTTTCCGCTGGGTTTAAAACTCTACTAGCATAATATATTGCCCTCATCCTATTTTTGACCTTTTTAACAATACAGATCCTAGCCCTGTACTCTAGGCATCACAAACTAAATAAAAATCTTCTGAAAAATCTGGATAGACCAAAACAAGGTTCTTGGTCATTTTACTCTTTAATGTTTGAAAAGCAATTTCTTGTTCATTCTTCCATTCATATTTAAAATCCTTTTTGGTTAGTTCTGTCAAAGGTTTGGTTATAGTAGCAAATCCTTTTATAAATATCCAACCATAATATCCAGCCATACCTGGGAACCTTCTTTGTGCTTTCAAATTAGTGGGAGCTGGATAATCAATTATTGTCTTTATTTTACCTGCCTGCATGCGCATTCCGTCTTCACTAATTACATGACCCAAGTATTCTAATGACTTCATGGAGAATTGACATTTCTTTAATTTAATTTTTAGTCCTGCAATTTTTAATCTCTCTAGGACCAATTCTAACGTTGTGAGATGGCTTTCTAAGTCTTTACTAAAAATGATAACACCATCCAAGTATACTGCAACTGTAAATATTCTTTATGTGTGGTGAAGGCTGTGAATTGTTTGGATTCTTCATCTTAGGTACTTGCCACTATCCACTAAGCAGATCTAAGGATGAAAATATTTTGGCCCCTCCTAATTGGGCTAACATTTTTTGAATTACCGGTATCGGCATTCTATCTTGAACTGTGTTGTAGTTTAACTTTTTATAGTCTATTACAAGTGTCCAACTGCCATCTTTCTTTGGAACAAGTAACAATGGAGAATTATATGGAGATTTAGAAGGAATAACTACTACATCTCTTTTCATTTCCTCTATCAAATTATCAACTATGGGTCTCTGGCTTATTGGTAATCTGTAATTAGAAATAAAAAATGGCTTGGCTCCATCATCTAAGAAAATCTTAAGTTGTAGAACATTTGCTCTTCCTAGTTTTCTCCTTCTAAAGCTATTACATTTCTGTAATTCTCTAATACCTGAATTGACTTGTTTCTATTTTCTGGAAAATCTGTCTTATTTACTTCTTGATTCATTTGAGAATTTTGGCCATTTATAGAGAAAAAGCTTTTTCTTCTACTGTTAGTAAAGGATAGTTAAAAGGTATTCCTATGCAAAAGACAATGCTTGGGTATAGTGTTAGCTTGTTATCCTGATTAGTTTTGGGCATAAGCTTTACAATTATCACCAGTCATGTGGACTAGTGAATTATCCATTCTGACAAAATTTGGCAATTCGTCGTTCAATAATAGAACACCTTTAGCCTTTATGTTCTCTTGTTGCTCTTAAATATATTTTTGTTAAGCATTTTGGATATAGAATTTCTGCTCTATTGAGTATAAATTGTACTTTATTATCATCAGCTGTGCTAACACAACATATCTCTTAGCTTCTAGGTCTGCAAAATAAAAAAGATCTGCATTTTCAGTGGTTTCTTCTCTTACTTCTATTATACTACTTATATCTCATTTATTTATTTTATCTAATAGCAGTACTTCACTTAATATTTTCCCTTCATTATCATAACTCATTAGTACATGTATCTGTATAGGCTTCTTGATTTTCGTTATATTCATAGTTTCGGTGATCACCATTATTTATATCTGAGTAATTACTTGTATCTGAGTATATATTATTCTTAAGTGCACAGCTCATTGATTCTGAATTCTGTAATGGTGGGAATTCTTCTTTTCTATCTGTTTCTATTTTATCTTGCTTTTTCTGGTTACTTATCTGCTTTTCTCGTTTGTCGAAACTGTCTCAGATCATTGATCAGATTTGGGTGAGATTTTTCTTCGTCAAGCGCAAAACATAAGCTCTTTCGATTATCCAGTTCCAGGATAATCTTTCCTTCATGACTTTCTAGTATTATACCACATCTCTTCATTAAATTAAATTAGAACAATACTTGGGCGGGAAAAAATCTGTCTTCTAAAACTAGAAAACTCTCAACAAATTTGTGTGAGAAAATACCTATTTCTAAGTTCACAGTTCCTAGACTTCTAATTTGTTGACCCGCTATTCCTTTTATAACTCTATTTTGACCCTGAATCAGAGTTTCTGCAATGCCTAAATATCTAGTTAAAGTTTATTTATCTATCTATTATATTTACGGTACTACCTGAATCTATAAGTACAGTACATGTCTTTCCATTTATTGGAATCTTCACAATAGGCAGATCCTTTCTGCTTATTTCTTTTTTCTTTCAAGGAGAATACTACTTCTTTGCAATTTGAATAGAAAAATGCGGATGAACCTTCAATTCCTATTGTAGTTATTTCTTCTTTTTCTCTTTCATCGTCTTGAAGGGATTTATTTTTATCACTTCTGTGAAGGAGTTAATTGTCACTGGCTTGAAGACCTATTTAGATTAGGGTGACTTATTTCTACAACTTCCTTATTGGTTTCCTTATTATTGAACTAACAGTTTCCAGTTAAATGGCCGACCCTCTTGCAAACTGTACAGATTCTAAGCTTTCTGCACTTGTTAGTGGAATGATTTGTATAAACAGTTTTTGCATGCTGCCTTTGGTCTCGCTCCTTGAGCTAAATAGTTCGTTCACTGGATTTGAGTTATTTGTGTTTTAAGATTGACCAGGCTTATATGTTATTGGTGGACCATTCCTTGAATGATTCTGTCTTCCTTTCTAGTTCGGATTCCATTTTGTTTTAGTATTTTGAGCATATATCCCTTGAAAGGAAGTTGAACTATTCCCTACTTGTCTGGAATTACCATAGTACTTATCATTCATTCTATATGAAGGATTGTTATTTCTGCCTTTCGTTTCACTTTGTTTTTCTGTTACCCCTACACATTCCTTGGAAAGATTTATTTCTGTCTTCTGGATTTCTTGCCATATTGTTTTTTAATGTTTGAAGGCTATTACTCTTTGGATCAATTTTAATGTTAATGAAAGCCTTCTTTTCATCTTCTCAAAGTGCATGATGCATTGTTCCAAATGACAAGTAACCAAACCCCTTTCATCATCACCGAGCTGCGGTCTCCTATGGTGATTTTTGGTGTCTGTAAGTCTTCTGTTATTTTGTCTAGGGCATTTTCAACATTTGCGTAAAGATTTTTTATGGATTCATATTACGGGTGAAGGAATTTAGTAATATTATATATGATGTCAGTTTTACGCATGGTTCCCAGAGCGATAAACAAATTGTTTTTAAATCATCATATTTAGTTAATTTGATGAAAGTAACAGAATTAAAAGTTTTATGTGCATCACCGTCCTCTGAATTAACGAGAAGCGAGGCTTTATTAATCTTAGCTCTTTCATCAGTTATTCTCCCTGAAGATATGCGGCTGTCTGCATCAGCTAACCAATGATTCACTTAATAGGCTGCTATCCTATTTTTGTTAGGACTGGTAATGTCTACTTGTCGACAGAGACGTGTGACTTGTGTCATTACAGCTGCCTGATTCATTCTTCTATATCTAAACGTATTAGTGTTACGGTCTCTGAGAGAGGTCCACTTCAGGTTCGATATGAAATAAATAAAAAAAATATTTCAACACCAACAGTTGAAACTGGGGATACAAATATAGAAAGAAACACTAACACAACAAAGGTTTATTTACAAGCTTACTAACAAAGGTAAATGCAGAATAGTATCTCTTATTTACATAAAAAAAAAATAGAATCTTACACTGCATGATCGGGAGAACAGTGAGGTAATTCAAATACTTGCTGCTTAATTTAGCGACTCGAAGCGATGGCTTCACAAAAGGAGAACGGCGATTCCAGACGTCCTCTTGACTCCGTATTGCAGAAAATAAAGTCTACTCTCGTTACTTGAAAGTCAGGAACTCCCCAAAACCTCTAGCAGGACATTTTCTTCTCTGAAGTCTGCTCAACGTCGAGATAACTTGGTCGTCCACTCCTGAAGTTGACTAGACCAGAATCCAACCAACTCTCGAGCAACTTTTCTTCTGATCCTTCGTTGGTTCCTTCATCTCTAGTCTCTCTCTGACAATCTCTGATAATCTGATCTGTGGCTCTTACTGAGGATATCTCTCTGTGACTAACTGGTGATCTCTCTCTTTCGATCTCTGCTGCTGCTACTTCGTCCATCGTATTTATACGGCACTCGACGGAATATTGCATCATATTTTGCTGCGTTTCTCCCGACACATTGGCGCGTGTTGCGCTCCACAACACGCCCGACGATTCCAGAACAACCGCGAAAACAGGTGCCTCCAACACGGGCGCGAAAGCCTCCTTGCTGCCGAACTTCTCGAAAATGCTTTTTCCTTTCCTTTATCTTTCTTTGCTATGAAGCAATTACCATCACAATTAGTACTATTAATATTATTACTATTATTAGTAGTAGCAGTAGTATTATTAGCACTTTTATGGTTATCGTGAGATGTGTAATTAGGGTTAGTATTCCCCTGAGCCACTAAGGTTTGTGAAATTGGTACTGGGATTCGGCTACGTCTGTCTGGTGTTGGTCACAAATTGTATGAGCTACCTCTGACAGTGTCCAGTGATTCGTTAAAGGCTTTCTGCAATTCACAAAAAAATAGATAAAAAAATAAAAATTCACATAGACTACTCATCATTACACAACAG
>NC_061109.1:34797835-34810335 GCF_015104395.2 Macrobrachium nipponense
ATAGACAGCAGACTAAGTGGCTGTGGCATTTTTCAATGGGGTCATCTGTATATACGGTCACCAGAAGTTTTGTTGACTGATAATGGTAAAGAATTTGTAAATAGGACCCTAGAGTGTCTGGCAGAAGTTATGGGGAACAGAAAGTAACAATTACTCCATACAGACTTGAAGATAATGGGTTATGTGAATGAGCAAACAGGAAAGTGCTTGAAGCTCTCAGGAGGACTATAAGAGGAAATAATAGGAACTGGAATAGATATATAAATAAAGTTAGGCATAACACTAATACTATGGTCAGTGATTCTATTAAAATGTCTTCATTCAAAGCATTATTTGGTTGGCAGGCGTGAGGCACATTTGATTTGTTGCCTATACCTTCTCATGGGGAAGATACAATTAACCTATTAATCTCGACGGCAAAGGAGAGACACGCTTGTGTCAGCTGAAATCTCGAGGCTAAAACTCGATAAATGGTGAAAAAAGCAACGGTAAATCGTTAGATGTTAAAGTTGCTACTTGAGATAATGTGTTCTTGAAACTTATTGTGAAAAATGAATTAAATTTTAAGTTAGGCACAAAGTTTGAAGGTCCTTTTAGAGTTATTGAAGAAAAGAGAGGATACAGATTTGTAGTCTTAGATGAAAAGACAGGCTGGTCTAGGTTGACACATTTATCAAAGATCAAGAAGACAGCAATGTGATAAAAAGGTGACATTGCACAATTTGCATTTTTTTACTCTAGGTTTTACTAATGAACTATGAAATGTGAAATACTCAGACCAGTTGAAGTTTTATATTTTAGTTTATCAGTCTTATTTAACATTTATTGTTTTCTTCTTCTTCTTTTACTATTTTCTTATTATGCGCAACTGCAACGATTGTTGTAATATTAGAATAATTTGAGTGAAATATGTGGAAAAACACCATGGAGTTGAGAAATATTATATGGGGCTTCTGGTTTTTATGATTTCTGGTGGTGATGATTTCGGGTGGTGATGATTTCTGGTGGTTATGATTTCTGGTGGTGATGTTTTTTGGTAGTGTTGATTTTCGGTAGTGATCTGTGGTTTTATGAGCCAATGGGGTGGTGATCATGGTTGTTTGTGGCGTTATGGCTCTTGAGGTGATACTGATATATCGTGGTTTTGTGGTATTCTGGTGAGGTGGTGCATCTTACAAGTTATATTCACCAGTGTTATTTTGGCAGTTTATGGTTCATATTTTCTGGTGAGGTGGTGTAATTTTGAGGATATACTCACCAGTGTTGATATTTCGTGGATTGTGGATCTCTGAGGATCATATCCTGCCGAGATGGTTTTTTTAGTGTCATATTTGTCAGTGTGTAAATGGTTTAGGATTTAGTCTAAGGTGGGGTATTTCATATTGGTGATTGTATAATGGAGGTGGACATTTCTGGGTGCTAGTGATGACATGGGGATTTCTTGACGATTTTTTAGGATTAATGAGGTTCTGTGGTATCATTAAGGATTTACTGAGGATTCCCCAGTGAGGATTAACGAGGATTTGGGGTTATTTTGAGGTTAATGGTGACTTCGGTGTTTATGAGGCTAACTAAGCACGGATTGTCGCTGTTTGGGGATGTTTGTAATAAAAAGGTTGTTGGGTGCTGACAATGTTGTTGTGTCTCGGAGGAGACCATTGTTGATATATATATATATATTTTTTTTTGTGAGTTGGATACTCAAGATGAATCTTATATTATGACATTCCATTGTGAGGAATTTTAAGGGGTCATTTGTGAAATGGTACTGGTTTGTTGTGGCGGTAATTTTTCGTCTGTACTGCAAACTACATTTGGTAATGTGGTAAAAGAGTTGAATTATTCATTTTTATTGGGGGAAATCCATAACCGGGAGTAAGTGGTTTTAATGATATTTTTACATAGGATTATCTTTAGGATGACATGTTATTTCTACAAGGGGGTAGAATTTATCTTGAGATACATAACATAGAAATGAGAGTCAACATTATATTTTGATGGAGATTAATGGTATAAACATTACGGGGTTTTGTTGATGTATTTATCAGTTGAGGTTTTATTTGTGAGTAGTCAGTTAGAGATAAAAAGATTTTTCCGGTATTTTAAAGAGGGGTCAGTGAGGAACTTCAGTCTTTAGTAATTGACTATGAGGTTGGGCATATTAGTTCATGACAGATTCGTGTGCGAAAGTAGGAATTTCTTTCTAGTAATACATATACTCGTCAGGGGGTCAGTTAGAACCTGTTCATGAAGAAACACAGACGCACAATGTCTTCAGAGAATTCCCAAACTCGTACCAAGTGGCGACAAACGAAAACAACCTACGATCTACTGCAACAGATGTTTGGTCTTCACTATCGACTACTACTACAAGGACCGGAAATCTTTGATGGCTCGTGTAATGTCGTCTTAGGAAATTTCTGGGGCAAACTAGGGATCCACGAAACTTCTGTGAGGCAGGTGCAGGGAACACTTGCATAGAAGTCACGGAATATTTCAAGTTCAGCAACATAGGAGGCAGTTAAGGTTCTTCCATTGTAAAACGACAGATCTACAGTTTATCAACAAGGGTTTTTATGATACACTTAAATGGGTACCATGAGGCGGTAAAAGTTCTTTCAACACTGGAGACAATTACGGTTCCTCAACTAGAGGATAATAGAGAGGGTGATTTTTTCTTCTCAGAATGCTGCACAGTTCCAGTGATTGCCGTTATGGTGGCAATAATGATGGTTGCAATGTGCGATGCAGGGGCCATCCAATTTGGATATAGCCGACGGTAAGAGTACCCCAGCGGCAGAAGTGGCCCTAAACCATGTATCAGGTAAAAAAAACTTATGAACTAGATACCAGTAGCTGGTCTAGTATGCACCATGGGTGCATAAGGGTGGTGACCAAGCCATGTAGCAAGCATGGTATTAAAAGTGAAAATTAGGCTGACAACGGGTGATGTGAACAAGATTGGAAAGTGCAACGACACAGCCTCGAGTGTTATCGAAAAGGTTTAAAAACATTGGATTGAGACGATACAAGCTTACGCAATCATAATATTAGCAAGCTGCACCATGCAAATGACCTGGTTAGTCAAAATCACATGATTGTAACGTCAGAAAAATGCAAGTGTGCGTGTGCATCAGGTCTTGCATCAAACAGGGTATGTTCATGGAAAGTTCCAGAACATAGCATCCGTAAGTTGGTATGTGCATTAGGGTGCATAAGTTCATACAGACACATGAATGGAATATAACCCCCTAGGAGGTAATTAATGGGGCAATTAGACGAAAATGTTAGTGGTGGTTGCAAGAGACTTTGGAAGGCCAAGGGAGGCGAAAAGATTCATCGATTAAGGTAGAGTGAAGGAATAAAGATAATTTTAAAAATGAGTGACAGTTATTTTTCAGATACTCTGCAAGGGAAGTGCGATACGACACTTAATATTATTGATGAACTTTAATATTGTGATAAATGTGGTTGCTTTTACAGATGAATTTGGTTTGTCACTACCGAAGATGAATTCTCTGTCTGGCATTTATTTGAGAAAGAATGATGAGTCTCTTTAAATAGTGAGAATAGTGTGTGACAATTTTAATAATGGTGTCTTAATGATTTTTGGGATTTTAGATTTATTTTCTTTGATTTTCATGTTAGCTATTTTGGGGAAATAAAGGCTTTATTTTGTATCTCAAGTGTTTGAATTAGCCCAGAGTTAAGGCCTGTTTTTAGCTGCAAAGATGGTCATTTGCTGGGAATGACAAAGGTAGGTCACGCTACTAGATGACTCTAGTTTTAGGATTTATCTCCTTGATTAAACAGGGTCCATTTTACACAGTAACATATATAAATGAATATAACTGAAAAACTAAAATTATATACAAGGTGACATTAAAATTTACTTATAGTTAAGATTTTTAAACAAGACTATTAACCTTTAGAAGGTGAAGACTAAGAAAGGAATAGCTGTATGTCTGTCGTTCACCAGACCTCGACTAAGCCAAGAAAGAAACGTTAGGCAGAGGACTGACTAGAATTGAGGGAAGGAACGAGGTGCTTGACATGTAAGGACTCAAGTGTCGTTATATATTGGCTGTGCTGAGTATTGTCTATTATTGAAAAATGTCTTTTGTTAATTTCATTTTCATAGTTATAGTAGGCTGCAAGAAATCATTCGGCTTACTGTAAAATTAAATTTAATGATGGATATTTTGCGATAATAGACAATATTCAACACAGCCAAAAAATTGAGGAAACAAATGATAAATTTTCAAGAAGCTGGGAAGTGATTGAGGGATTACAGGAATCCCTAGACAGTCTTAAAACTCTGGAAAAAAATAACAATCTCACAAGGATCTGGGAGGCGGTCAAAGGAGTGCATGAATCATTAGACAATTGTACAGCAATCCACCAGACTCCTCTGAATGCGGCATCCACCTCGCCTACTCAGGTGTCAACTGGCCTCTCTCCCTCAGCTGAAGTGCCCCCATCACCTATAGACCATTCTGAGGGGTCTGTTGGACTCCCAACCTCCTTCACCTCCCCGGTGCCTCCAGTGGTAGATAGACCTTCAGTGACGTTCACCAGCCCTCGTGAATCTCCTGGCCCTATCTCTCCCCCACTAAGGCCCCCATCATGGATGTGGATGAGATAAATCATGAGGGGTCTGGAGGCTGGCAAACACAAACAAGTAGAAAAATAGAACCTCTTGTTTGGCCACTGGACAGGAGTCTAACATTTGTGTTTCACCTCCCCGAAACCTGAGAAGAGATGTCACGTAGCAATTCACAATCTGCGTTCATTGGTGACACTAGACGCCATAGTGGAGAGAGTCAAGTTTCTTATGGGCTCCGACCCCTTCATCTCCCACGAATTCCCATGCACAAGTAAACATAAAGTGGCTTACAGGATTACCTGCCTATTTCAACACCTCAATGTTCTTAAAGGAGAGAATTTCAGAGCTAATATAATAGCCTCAAGACATAACCTAATCCGAGACCAGCCTCCCCAGGGGAACTTACTGACACCCCAAGCAGGGTCACTTCTGCCGCAAGAGGCAGCCATCCTCCCACAGCGAGTGACTCGCCACACCGCCTGGGTAACCCTCCATCCACCCAAATGTTCAGCGCTTTCATCTCCCATCTCCCTGATTAACCATGGATGCATTATATATAATCTCTTCGAACATTTTTGGCCTTAAGCGGAACATTCTTCTCCTAAACATGTTCTCCAAAAACTTAAAAGGCATCATTGCATTACAAGAAACACTCCTCTGGCCACATGACCTTGTCATCTGTGGGAACTCTAAAATCCTAATAATTAATGTTTATATGCCCTGGAAAAATAACAATAATTTTGATCAATAATGCATGATCCTATATGAGTTACACAGTATTGTTCACGATTCTCCTGCTGATCATATTTGTATACTCGGGGACCTTAATTCTCATCCCATAAAACAGTTTTTTAATGAACTTACTCGCTTCTGTCAAAATCATGCTTTCCAAATTAGAGATGTACTGCTCCTCCCTACCTCCTATTCATATGTAAAAAATAGCACAGACACAATTACAACCTCCTGGCTGGACCATTGCATTACATCTCCACAACTTCATGATTCAATTATGACCTGCAATATTTGCTACGATCTTGCAACACACAACGATCACATCCCATCACAGGAATCATTCTGTACCCCATCCCTCCCTACCGTGAACCGCCTAACTGACCGCCCACCAACTGTAAATTGGGATTTTAAAAACTAACAGAAAACCAAATACTTTATGGCGACCACAGAAACCAGGTTGCATGCTATAAGGTGTCTGCTGATTGAACAGTTCAACCAGCAGATGTCTTATTTTATACTAACACAAATTGTAGAAATGACCACCACAGGAGGGATCTGAATGAATTATATTCGAATATAATCTCCACTATGCTTTCTTTGGGCAGGGCTTCCTTTAGATTTCATGAAGGCAATTCTCGTAATATACTTGGATGGAATGACTTGGTTAAAGGTCTGTATACATACTCACAAGAAATGTTTTTACAGTGGAAGCAACATGGCAGCCCGAGGGATGGACACTGCATTACTAATGAGACAAGAGAGAGCTCAGTTCAAACTTGCTCTTAAACACTGCTGGTTAAATGAAAAACAGCTAAGAGCCGATGCAATGTCTAGAAACTTAGAATCCTGTGATTACCCTCGTCTTTGGAAAGATATCCAGTCCTTAAATCCAAAAACTAAAAAGTTACCACAAAGAGTAGGGAAAGCAGTTGATGACGAGGCTATCGCAAGTTTGTGGGGCAATCACTTCAACAATATCCAGAATTCCATAAATGATCAAGACTCCCGAAGGGATGTAGATAACCTCCCTACTGATAATATTCAATTTCATTTTGCAGATAATATTACGCCAGGTAACATCAGCGATGCCATAAACTACCTACCTAATAATGAATCTCCCGGCTGTGGTGGTCTTTCCACAGAGGCTTTTCAAATTCTGCTATCTGATAATTTACATTGTGCTAGTTGCTCTATACAATGCATGCATAATTCACCAGTTTCTTCCAAACTCCCTACTCTTAGTTCACTTGATACCATTAATCAAAAACAAGCTAAAGGATGCAGCTGACCCTGGTAATTACAGGCCGATTCCAATCACAACGATTGCGTCAAAGATACTTGAGACGGTTCCTCTAGTGAGACTTCTCCACTTTCTACACACCACTGACAACCAGTTGGGATTTGAAGCAAACCACTCAACCGACACCTGCATCTACATACTGAAAGAATTGCTGAACTATTACCTATCATCAGCCTCTCCTGTTTTCCTATGTTTTTGTGGATGTGAGAAAAGCATTGATAGAGTAAACTACCTGAAGCTATCCCTGAAGCTGCATAAAAGAGGCACACCTCTATATTTAATTGACATTTTATATTGCTAGTTCTCCACACAGCAATTCTGTGTCAAATGGGGTAACATATTAACGTACACCTCTGGCTCCCTAAACGGGTTTCGCAAGGGGCATTCTTTCCTCATGCTTGTTTAATACGTACACAGATCCTAGAATATCAAACTCAACTCACTCCCAATCGGATGCACTGTCAATGAAGCAACCATAAACAACCACTTAAGCCAACGATATGGTTCCCATTTCCCCATCAGTGAAAGGTCTCCAACGACTCATCGACAATTGCCGCCAATATGCAGAGGAATTTTATATCCTATACAACGTAACCAAGACCCAGTGCATGTTGCTGCTCCCGAGATCGCTTAAGCATATTGCAGAACCACAAATTTTCCTTTGAAGTCATCGGCTGGAATTCGTGCACGAATTTCCATATTTGGGTCACATTATCACGGAAGACCTAAAAGATACGGCAGGCATTGAACAGAGGCGTCGTAAACTATAGGCCCGTTTACACGGGGATAGTTTACTGGCGCCAGTTTACTGGCGTCAGCAAACTATCCCTGTGCAAAGGCAAAGTTAGTAAACTGTCCTGGAGAGTTTACTGTCCGATAGTGGCAAGTAGAGTTGAAATCCTGGTTACTTTACTGGCCACTATCAGGACACTTGAGCTACTGGCGCCAGTAACTATCCCCATGCAAAAGCAAACTTTCCCAGTTGTCACTTGCCTTCAGAAGGATCATCATGTCGGAGAAGAGGAATACCGAGGATATAATGAAGTTTTTGGATAAATACGAGGAATTTGAATGTTTGTGGAACATTAGACATAAATCGTAATAAGCGGGATGAGCTCTTCAAGAAATAAGAGATACTCTAATTGAATTGGAAGTAAACATTCCCAACCTTGATTTTTGAAGAAAGAAAATCTAAAATCTGAAGTGTGTTTATAGGCAAGAGTTAATAAAAGTGGAAAAATCTAAGAAAAGTGGAAGCCAAGAAGAATCTAAATTTTGGTAAAAGATGGAAAGAATGAGGCCTTTGTTTCCCTCCCAAAGGACTTAATCTCTGTATTGGCAAGGTGTTATCTGCAGAAATCCTGTCATTTATCATTATATTTATTGCCGATATTTTATTTTGCTGCATTATTACTGTGAATACTATCAAGTTAAAGTTTTTTCTACATTCAATTTCCGTATATATTCCTCTGGACCTAACTACTGTAACCACCTAAGGTCTCTAGCTGAAATTTATGTTATTTAATCTGTGCACTCCAATATTATTACTGTTATTACCAGTATTATGATTACTATCTTTTATATTACCTCAGCTATTGTGTGGATAGTGCCGTTTATTCATTTTTTTTATCTGTCTCATGTATCTAGATTGTGTGTTACTCTCTATATTTTGTATATTCCATGTATATGCCCCCGAGCTGAAATGAAGGATATTATTATTATTATGATTATTATTATTATTATTATTATTATTATTATTATTATAACGACACTTGAGTCCTTACATATCAAGCACCTCGTTCCTTCCCTCATTTCTAGTCAATCCTCTGCTCAGCGTTTCTAGGCTTAGTCGAGGTCTGGGCGAACGACGGTCCTACAGCCATTCCTTTCTTAGTCTTCACCTTCTAAAGGTTAATAGTATTGTTAAATCTTAACTTTCATCAATTTTAATGTCACCTAGTAAACAGTTTTTTATATATTCCTTTTTAAATTAGAAGGTAAAATTTAAATTTACTGATGTGCATTACACACATCATACACACACACACACACACACACACACACACACACATATATATATATATATATATATATATATATATATATATATATATATATATATATATATATATGTGTGTGTGTGTGTGTGTGTGTGTGTGTGTGTGTGTGTGTGCTATATATATATATATATATATATATATATATATGATATATATATATATATATATATATATATATATATGCACATATACGCTGTTTCATTCATGGAATTTATTATGCCTAAATGTATTGTACATAAGAAGTCTTATTATTATTCCATCATTTTAGTCCACGGCAAATATTCGCCGGTTGTTGCCAATGCAGTTCTTTACGAAAACTAATCAAGATGACACTATCGAAGGATGAAATACGAGAGAGAGAGAGAGAGAGAGGGAGAGAGAGGGAGAGAGAGAAAATAAACAAGAAATAGCTTTGAAGTTCGATTCATTTTCTTATTATTATATTATAGTTCTATCAGCATGTAAATAGAAAATGTTTAAAAAGCATGATTGTCTACAAAATTCGAATTCTAAAGTAAATGGAAATGGGGAGAGCCTTATGAAAATATGTTTTTAAGAGGGGCCTGAATGTTAGAAATACTCAACTACTAGGGAAAATGCTGACGATTAGGAAAAGGGTTTTTGTAAAGTGTATATAGAAGGAAAAGCTGATGGATACACACACACACACACACACACACACACACACACACACACATATATATATATATATATATATATATATATATATATATATATATATATATATATATATATGTGTGTGTGTGTGTGTGTGTGTGTGTGTGTGTGTGTGTGTATCCATCAGCTTTTCCTTCTATATACACTTTACAAAAACCTTGCCAGTATTTAAAATTGACATTAAACTAGAAACAGCAGCAATTATACCACCGACCCCCCCCCCCCCCCCCCCCCCCCCCCCCCCACCCCCCCCCCCCCCCCCCCCCCGCGACTTCGTGCGACTTTGGGATCGGCATTCCGTTCTTCCTCGTCAAATAATAGAGACTTATCTTAGGATAAAAAGGGCGGGTCACAGGGGTTATATGGGCTGCTGGTTGGGCCTTTAGGTAGTCTTAGCTTTAAGATCTATTCTCCCACGACTTTGTGCTGGCTGTTTTGCTCCTTTCCAGACAATTCCATGGCCTGTGCGAGACCAGGGCTGCTCCGTTCCTGCCCTGTTTCGCCCTCAGTCCTCTCCTAGTTCTTATAGCAGTCAGATGTGTCCGCAGCTGCCTCGTTCAGCCCTTTGTCACTTGTCGCTGGTTGGAGCCTGCATCCTATCTCAAGCTACTCTTTTCATTATCCAAATTTCCCTTTCCTCTCTACAAATGCCTTTGTCCTCTGCCTGGCATCATGTGTTTCCCTTGTGACTTGTTCAAAGTTATTAATTGAGATATTCAACTTCAGTATTAGATTTCTCCCACATTATTAGCATTGTGTTGGATTTAATGATAAATTTCTTTCATAGTGCAGTAGCCATAATTTTTGTGAGCGAAGTCTTTGTTTTGTGTTGTTTGTAACCTGGAATCCCATTCCAGAATCTGACTGCCCTGACTTCTGTGCACCTGCATCCTTGCTAAGCGCTCAACTTACTGTAGAAGAGATTATCATCACTAATCGGCAACCATGCTTGCATAGCTCAGATCCTCCTCCAGGAGATCTGCCAAACTCCTCGGAGTCAATTCTGACCCACTGCAAGCCTCCAACCCCAGACACTTCTTCTTCCTCATCACCTCTGTCTGCCGAGGATGTTCCTCCAGCAGACCGCTTCATCACACGTTCACTGGTTGACCTGGAACTCCCCGGCCAGGAGCCAGCCTTGAGTCTTATCCTTACGATGGCTGTCACAACAGCCAGAGTGAGGACCTCCCCTGCAGTAGGCTCTACTTCTACAACAGTTGCTGCAGCTGCCGAAGTAGAGTGTTCACTGTTGTCACTAGGGCTACCACTACCTCTGCTCCTGTCAGCATTTCTGGCCTTTCCCAAGAAATCACCCACTAATACCTAAGAGCCGCATACTCTCCTTAGCACCTGTGCCCTAGGTACAGTGCCACATTCAATTGTTGAGTGATCCTGGCACCTACCCATTGAAGGTAGCCAGCCTGATCTCTGCCCAGTAGAATAATCCTCTAACCCCTAGGACTTTGTATTACTAACCTCACTTAACTGTCATAATCAGCTCATCCAATTTTCATCCTGGAACCCTCCTAGTCACTCATCATCCTCATACATCATTACCTCACCTTACTTATTTTAACCCTTCAGATTAATCCACCTCCGTTATTGCATACCACATTCTGGAATGATTGCGTCCTTTTTGATTAATTGTATAGAGTAGGTTAGGCTGTTTAATTTAGTGCCAGGTCATTAGGGTAGTAGCAAGTAGAATTTTCAAAGTAACCATACCTAGGGATAGAGTAGCCTATCATCACAGGCGACCATTAGTTCTCATTTAGGCTAGACTACATTATCAATTCAGTAAGTTAGTACACTTAACATCTTCACCATTGTAGTTAGCTGTATCATTGTTCTAAAACCTCAGTTAGAGAAAGAGGACTGTCTAGTCAAGGCAAGGCCTTCACGCCCGAAAGGGAGTGAATGCTTTCTTAACAGGGGGAGCTTTCTATGGTTTTATCCCACCTCGCCTCACCAGTATTTAAAATTTGGCTTTAGCTAGAAGCAGCAGCCATTTTAACATCCACCCCCAACATTGTACGACTTGGGGGATCGGCATTTCTGTTCTTCCCGAAGGTGGGAGTGTATAAAGGTGTCAAATAATAGAGACCTACCGTAGGATAAAAAGGGCTGGTCACAGGGGTTATATGGGCTGCTGGTTAAGGCTTAGGTAGTCTTAGCTTTAAGATCTATTCTCCCACGACTTTGTGCTGGCTGCTTTGCACCTTTTCAGACAATGCCCCGGCCTGTGTAAGACCTGTGCTGCCCTGTTCCTGCCCTGTTTCGCCCTCAGTCCTATCCTAGTTCTTATAGCAGTCAGATGTGTCTGCAGCTGCCTCATTCAGCCATTTGTCACTTGTCGCTGGTTTGAGCCTCCATCATATATCAGACTACATGCACACACAATTTAAGGTACGTCTAATAGTTGCAAATTATACCAGCCTCTATCTCTCCAAGATGAAAAATCTTACTCTTTTCATTATTTAAATTTCCTTTTCCTCTCTACAAACGCCTTTGTCCCCTCCCTAGCATTACATGTTTGCCCTTGTGACTTGTTTAAATTTATTAATTGAGCTAATCCACTTGAGCAATAGATTTCTCCACACATTATCAGATTAGTGTTGGATTTAACGATGAATTCCTTCCATAGTGCAGTTGTCATAATTTTTGTGAGAGAAGTCTTTGTTTTGTGTTTTTTGTAACCTGGGATCCCATTCCAGATTCCAACTGCCCTGACTTCCGTGCACCTTCATCCTTGCTAAGCGCTCAACTTACCGTAGAAGAGATTATCATCACTAATCGGCAACCATGCTTGCATAGATCTTGGATTTGGCCCATCTTTCATTGTTAAGCGGCAGACTGTTAACGAATTGCCCTTATGAAGGATAGAATAATTTATCACAGTATTCTGTCCCCCCACGGGGCTTATCTGCCGTTCAGTTGTCTTCAGGCTGTTCAATATTGTGTAAATAAACTTAATTTAATTTAAACCTAAATTTCTGGTTTCTTGGCGAACTTCACTAATTAAACAGTTTTCTAACGGAAGGTAAGTCAAAAGCACTTCATTTTTAACCCGTAACCCCACGTGTAAAGGTTGTGGTGTCATTTACAGCAAATTATAAGATTTCTT
>NC_061109.1:34815335-34817835 GCF_015104395.2 Macrobrachium nipponense
TTTGAAAAGCATGGTGAGTATCCTTACGTAGAACGTAGGCATCCGGTTTTACAGTTAAAATGCATCGCATGTTAAGTAGTAATTATTTTGCCTAATCAGTTATAAAACGTTTAACGTCGTGTGACTAGTGAAATGTATTAGTATTTCAAACGTAAAAAGGCATTCTTTGGTCACGGACCTAACCCTCAGGCTATGTAAAACTCGTTAATGGAGTTGAAAGTGGGCAGCAAGTCTGAAGAAACAGAAATAGTATGAAAATGTATAAAATTAGCAAGGAAATAAATTTTAAAATATTAGCAAAATACGTTAAAAATATTGTTATA
Source organism: Macrobrachium nipponense (assembly GCF_015104395.2). NCBI lineage: Eukaryota > Metazoa > Arthropoda > Malacostraca > Decapoda > Palaemonidae > Macrobrachium > Macrobrachium nipponense. The sequence continues at coordinate 34,815,659 of NC_061109.1, forward strand.
TACTGCAATGAGTGTTGAAGGATAAATCATATTAATTAAGAGCGTAAAATTAATCACTAATTCAAACAAAGGATATATTACAAACGATAAGATACTCAAAAGAATAAATTATTTGTGTTATTGCATGAAACGCTCCACTTAATTCTCGGCCTTAGGATAAACAAAGTTTCGTGAGATACAGACAGTTCTGAATGCAAGTATTCTTCGGAAAATGAACCTTCATTGGAACAGATTGCTATATGAGCAAGAGAAAAATGTTTTCCATCTTTAGAATGAAAGGCTCGCTCTGGGATAATTTCGAAATCTTTCCTTTCATGGGTTCTTATGTATATTCACTGTTCTCTTTCACAAATATTGTTTTACAACTGACGTCAGTTTATCGATATATTGTTACACTAATTGCAACCAATCTCCCCTATGAATATGAACTATAACATTCAGATATTAACTGCAAATGGTATTTTTAAAGACGAAGGTGACCTTGATATACATATATCTTTGTTGGACCATATTCATGAGCTTGTAATGTTAATAATTGTATAAGTTGTGGTCAATAAATTTATGTCTATCTATCTATCTATATTTTACGGCATACCTTACCTGAAATACCATTCATTATACATATTGATGGGTAAATAACGGCCTGTAATTGACAACAGGAACGAGAAACTGACATTATATTCTATAAGATATAGGGAATATTCCATCCAGAGAATCCTTAGCCTCTTTCACTTAATATTATTCTGAACTATGAGAGACAGTGTACGGTTCCTGTCAGGGAGTAGAAACTAATGACTAATTTAATATATGTAATAATTTTACTTGTGTAACGGTGTTATACATAACGTGTATACTTCAGACGTACCTTGAATAGTAACACTTTTGAAACTGTCTGCAGTATCATGAAATCCTAGATGCCTAATTCTAACGTTTTGTCTGGAAATCGCGATCGGAGGCAAAATGACACAGATGGTAAGACGTCCTTCCTGAGTGAGATTAGGTTTATTAAGCTGGTCTTTGCACAGAAAGCTATAAAACTCAAATTGGCTTACAAATATAGTCTGACATTTGTCACTGCTTATCACATTTTGATTTATCAGCAAATAAAAGTACAGAGAGAGAGAGAGAGAGAGAGAGAGAGAGAAGAGAGAGAGAGAGAGAGAGAGAGAACAAATGTCAGCGGCACTAAGGAGTTAACATATCCTAATATGTGCTATATGATACAATGTTTACGGCCATTGTGAATTTAAACGTCAGTGTTGGATCGACTTGTAAGAAACTTTTGAACAGGGAATAATAGATTCCAAACATAGAAGCTGAAGGTCACAATACACTCACGTAAAATAACCTAGTGATGACAAAATTTAATGTTTCACTAAAATTTCCAAGTTATTTTAGGTCATTGTTGACGAAGAAAACAAAATTACATATATAAAGATTATTTTACGAATGCTAAAACATCAAATTAAACTGTCGTCATCAACTTAGACCTTCACCGCTCTATATAATACGTTCATTGCAACAGTTTATTTTTTCATTCTATTTATAAGTAATGCCCACGAGTCTGAATTCTTCATTATTGTGGCCTGGAAACCTACGAGTTCAACAGTGCACCCATTTTCAGTTTTTTGTAAAGGAAAACTATTAAGATGGCTATTTGTCTGCCCATCCGCACTTTTCTCGTCCGACCTCTGATCTTAAAACCTACCCAGGCTAGAGGGCTGCAAATTGGTATGTTACTCATCCATCTTCCAATCATCAATCATACCAAACTGCAGCCCTTTAGTGTCGACAGTTTTCATTTTATTTAAGGTTAAAGTCAGTCATATTATGTGTCTGGCACCCAATAACACAGGCCATCACTGGGCCGTGACTTAAGACTTACGGTCATCGGCTGAGGGTTTCATGGGCTGTGGATGAGAATTTCATACAGTATTATACGCTGTACAGAAAACTCGATTGCGCCGAAGAAAACTAGGCACATTTTTAACTTGCTTTTTACTTGTAGCACACCAGGAAACACTGATGGATTCCAACCTTTGGACTCACAGTCTCATTCTATAATAATGATGCTGTCTCTTATTTTGCTTGCAGTCACTTGTCAGTTCATTTGTAACTGTTTGCTTTTAAAGTGTGTTTTGCAAATCTGCTAAATGACGAGTTACTCTTAGTTCATT
>NC_061109.1:34825335-34830335 GCF_015104395.2 Macrobrachium nipponense
AGAGGAATTCATTGAAATTGCCCCACCTATTATCCCAAAATGTTAGGATATCATCCACGTATCTCATCCACAGCAGGTGTTTTGGGTTTTATTGCATTTATTACTGTAGTTTCAAAGTATTCCATGTACAGATTGGCTAGAACAGGACTTAAAGGACTACCCATACTACACCCGAATTTTTGCTTGTAGAATGATTCCCCGAATGAAAATACGTTATTAGATGCACATAATTCAACTAGCTTTATTATTTTGTCAGCGCCAATGGGAAATGATCTGAATAGGGGGATAATTTACCCTTAAAACTGAAGAACGTCCTGTACTGGTACTTTAGTGAACAAGGAATCTACATCAAGGCTTAAAAGTTTATGTTGTGAAGTGGTATATGTGCTTCTCTGAATTTGTGACAAAAATCTTCCGAATGTTTAATGTGACTGGGAGAAAAAGTGCCTAAAAAGGGGAAAGGAGGCCAGCTAACCATTTAGAAATTTTGTAATGAAAGCACCGGCACATGAAACGATGGGTCTGAATGGAAGATTGTCTTTGTGAGTTTTGGGAAGGCCATAAAAATAGGGTAATTTAGGATTAATTACTTTAAATTTCTCTAATAGTTCAATACTCTTTTTGTCTTTCTTTGCCAATTAATCTTACTTTCCGAAAAAATTCTGTGGGAACGTTTTGGAGGGGATTTTTCGTCAGTTTTTTCGTATGTGTTTGTGTCGCTAAGGAGCTGGTTGATTTTGTCAAGGTAGAAGTCTTTGTCCATTATTACGATTTTGCCGTCTTTGTCGGATCTACTTATTATAACATCTAACTTTTTTAGCGAGTGGATGGCTATCATGAATCTGCGGGGAACAGGATATTTCTTATGTAAGTCAGTTAAAGCATTTAGTAACACTCCTTTTAAAACATATCTCTTCACGGTTGTAGTTTTTGTCAGATATGAATTTATCAAAAGCCATTATGAAGTCTAGGTTGTTTTTGCGGTCTGGCATAAGGGCAAAGGATAAGCCTAAATTTAAAACTAAATGTTGATTTACAGTAAGGGGGGTGTTTGGATAAGTTTTACTTTGTTCTTGTTGCTCAGATTATTCCATGCACTATTGTCTATTAGGTTATTTAACTTGCGTAGAAGTCTGTTGGAATGAGTCACGCTATTATAGGCAGCAATGTCGGAACAGAATGAAATCAGATACCTGTATATGTGGTCCGTAGTGAGGAGGCGAAGATTAGACTGGGTTCCATATATCACTCTGCGTAGTACGAAGATGTCGTTTTTTCGTATCGTGATTCTTTCCTCCAGGAAAATCTTGTGTGGAGAGGGAAAGGGGTGCCGATTGCAGAGTCCATCTCCCGAATCCGTACATTTTTGGTTAGTACTTGTTCTTTGAGCATTCTTCTAAAAAGTTTTTTTGGTTTTTCTTTTTTCAGCCGGTGTGTCGTTTCAGTTCTTTTTCAAACTTGCGAAAAATTGGCTTGACTTCTGGAAGTGAGTGAAGATCCTGGAAAGGCGGTTGAATTCCATAATGGGCTGAAAATGACTGGTAAAAATGTTCTGTAACAACAGAGTTCCATCTAATAAAAGGAGCCCATAAAAACACCAAAATAGAGAAAAAGTACTATATTTCAGAGACTGCTGTCTCCGGAGACAGCAGTCTCTGAAATATAGTACTTTTTCTCTATTTTGGTGTTTTTTATGGGCTCCTTTTATTAGATGGAACTCTGTTGTTACAGAACATTTTTACCAGTCAATATATATATATATATATATTATACATATATATTATATATATATATATATATAATATATATATATATATATATATATAATAATAATAATATTTATATATATATATCTATACACATTATTACGATCTCGACTCTCGAGATCGACAGGTTCTTAAAAATAATAAGCAAATGGGCTGTAATGACTGACGACAGGTGACAAACAAAGGAGGGAGGGACATAACAAAACCAAAAGTTACCTTAAAATTAATTTATTTACAAAGAGTTAACTACATAATATACAGTGAGTCAAGGTTCTGGGTGGCAAAAACACAAAAAAATTATCAACTAACAATAAAAATATGTAAAACCAGTCGAAGAATCAATAAAAATAGGCGGCATAATACATAATTAAAATTAACACTGAAGCGGCATAATGATACACAGCAAAACGGGAACACTTCCTCAATCAATGAGGACAACAGTCCAATACCGGACGATCAAGACAGAGCCGATACGACAACCACCTCGTCCTTGGAAACAATATGGACATCCTCCTCGAACGCTGGACGATCAAGACAGTTGATACAACAACCATCTCGTCTTCAGATACAGTATAGAGGTCCTCCTCGCCCACTGGACGATTAAGACAGGGTTGATACTACCACCAACTCGTCATCAGATACTCTCCGCTGCTCTGCTGCCAAGACTCTGCCTCTCTGCCGCTCTGAACCTGACTGGTCGTTCTGCCCTCCAGAACCTTACTGACGAAGTTTGACGCCATCCAACAGACGACAACTCACCAGCAATTAAAATCAAAAGAGGCAACAATCCACCAAGGGAACAATCGGCAAACGATTGTTCCTAACACACATATATATATGCATATATATACTATATGCATATATATATGCATATATATATGCATATATATACATATATATGTACATATATGCATATATATATGCATATATATATATGTTACATTATATATATATATATATATATATATATATATATATATATATATATATATATATATATATATATATATATATATATATATATATATATATATATATATATAATAGTATATATATATATATATATAGATATATATATATATATATATATATATATATATATATATATATATATATATATATATATGTGTGTGTGTGTGTGTATATATATATATATATATATATTATATATATGTATATATATATATATATATATATATATATATATATATATATATATATATATATATAGATGGCAAAATTATTTGCCTTGGTTTCAAGAAATTTATCGAGGCAATAATTAAAAAATCCTAGAACACCAGGTTACTCACGTAGTTTTGACGTCATTGAGCTTAAAATCAAATTAATCGGTCATCAGCGATACCACCTTCATTTTGCTCTTCCACTTCATCATCGCTTTCACTTTCTCCCTGAACGACAACTTAGTCATCAACGTCTCGCAATTCCCACCGCCATCGTAATCTTCAAAAAAGACTCAAGGACCTTGATGACAACCTGACTATCCGTCTCGACAAACGGTTATTAATTTCCCGACACCTTTGATCTCTTCGGTTTTCTTCAGACGATACGTTTCACACGATTACCCCCGACTGGTTCGAGTAGCTGTCGTTTACAATCTATTTACAACCGGAACATCTGTCGATATTTGCTCGTTTTGTGGTGAAGGATTCTATTTGCATCATCTAATGATGTGCAAAATTAGTCCATCGGGGCGTTAAGGAATCTATTAGCACCCTTGAAACCCCGGACTATGAACTGACTTTCCACTTCAGGGATATTTTATTCTAACTTAAATGTTTTCAGAATTTAAGCGGTTTTAGAGTTCTAAAATCTGTTTCCATTATTATTATTATTATTATTATTATTATTATTATTATTATTATTATTATTATATTATTATTATTATTATTATTATTTTTATTATTATTATTATTATTATTGGTGTTGTTGTTGAAATGATGAACCGCATTAGTATGGAAGAAGCCGACTGGGACCATTACCTTGAAATTCGAACTTCCAAAGAATATGGTGTTCATTACAAAGAAGTATAAGAAGGTAAAGGGAAATACAGACAGGAAGACGATATTATTATTAAAAGAGAAAAATATGAAATCAATAAATAGAAAACATATTAAGTAGAATTGTATGAGAGTAGTAATAAATTACATCTTTACTTCAGATTTTGTGTGCTGTTCAGCAAATCTGGTCGCTCTTGGCAGAAAAAGGAGATTAAGGATCAATTGTGAATGTAAAAGATCTCCATTAGAATACAACTTATAAAAAATTCAATAAGCAAGAGACAATCCGTCAATGATCCAAGTCATAACTTCTAAGATTGGTAAACAGAAACCTGCTTCCACGAACCATGAAGTTATAAGTTTATTTTTTGGTCAAAATATGCTTTGACCAACGGTATTTTGCGTCTTTATTTTACTCCAAAGTAAATATGCTACAGTTTCAGGAGCAGTACTTTACAAAATGACAGATATCTCAACTGAACATAAAGACAAACACTCCAACTTGCATATAAAAAATTACAATTATATGTCATACATCTCTCTCGTGAATCAACCAATAGCTTTGACAACATGAAGATAAATACACGATTTATATATTAGCTTAAGTAATACACATACACACAAATATATATATATATATATATATATATATATATATATATATATATATATATATATATATATATATATATATATATATATCTATATATGCACACACAAAACACACACACACACACACTCACACACACACACACACACACGCACACACACACACACACATATATATATATATATATATAATACTATATATATATATATATATATATATATATGTATAACTATCACATCACCGTGATTCATATAAGTTATTCGAGCTACAAATTTCTTTATATGTCCTATTTTGCTCTACCTCAGAATTAATATATTTTCATATATGTAAACCAAAGGGGAATTTTTTAGTTGATAATAATTCGTCCTCTCGTGGGTTCGAACCAGCTCCCAGCAGACAAAGAAATCATGACTTCAGTGACGTAATCGATTTGGATAACAAGTCGGTATAAACTTATAAACTCACTTATTAGCCGAATCGACGTCACTAAAGTCCTGATTTCTTCTCTGCCTGGTGGGCGCTGGTTCGAACCCACAAGAGGACGAAATTATTATCAAATAAAAATTTCTCTTCCGTTACATATATGAATATATCAATTCCGAGTTA
>NC_061109.1:34835335-34842835 GCF_015104395.2 Macrobrachium nipponense
TCCTGTGCGCGCCATCTTACTTGGCCATTTCATGATAACGGTTATTTTGAAAATTCACCTCATAGGCAAACGAAGCCTTAAAATGCATGTTTATAGAAATTGTTTTACTCAGAATGACATTCTTTCATTTCTACAAATATTTGCATAAACTAGCATTCAGTGTGAACTTGAAAATGTAGAATGTACTACGACAGTACTTGTTCCAAGTCCCCAGCTTTTCATTCACCTTTCTACCGTGGATTTAAGGATATTCCTTAGCACTATGTTACTTTGCGCTACATTGGATATATATATATATATATATATATATATATATATATATATATATATATATATATATATATATATATATAATATACCATTCAGGAAACCTCAGACAATCACATCAGAAGGAAGAACATTTATTGACTGCAGAGGCGTTTGACACATGCAATGCGCATCTTCAGTTTGTTGAGATATAAAACATATACATATTAACATTAAATAAAAGTAGGAGTCTTATTATAACAAGTAAAAATTAATACAAAATTAAAATTAACTTAAAATTTACAGAAAGCATTAAAAGTTAATGACAAGTAAAACCAACATGTAAAAAGTATAATCCTTTCAGTAAAGTTAATTTTAGTCTTGTATTAATTTTTACTTGTTATAAAAAGAATCCTACTTTTATTTAGTGTTAATAAGTATGTTGTATGTCTCAACAGACTGAAGATGCACATAGTATGTGCGAAACGTTTCAGCAGTTAATAAATGTTCTTCCTACTGATGTGGTTGTCTGCGGTTTCCTGAATGGTTGTATGTGATATATCCGCATAGCCTATATATATATATATATATATATATATATATATATATATATATATATATATATATATATATTTATATATATATATATATATATATACATATCTATATATCAATATATATATTATATATATATATATATATATATATATATATAATGTGCTTGTAGTATCTAATCTGTGTGTGAATCAGAAAATAAAGAAAAAAATTATATTTCAGTCTTCTTAAATACAATCGATCGTTATTGGGTGATAATTGCTAAAGACATGAGTTATCTCCAATTGCAGGTTTATATATATTCAAATAACGAAAGTAGTTAAGCATTTATTATCAAAACACCACCTCAGGTAATCATTGTGAATGCATGTATGTGTTAATGTATTAATAAAGTTGCATATGAAGTTTTTTCCTAACGTTTGGCATCAATTGATGAAGCCCCGTAGATCAATGCAAAGTACAATAAAAGCTAAAAACTTCCGATTTTAACGGCTGTTTTATATCATAAGCGCAATAAAACAACCGGACAATCGCGCGATACACAAAATACATATCATATATATTTGATCTTGCTAAACTTGATTGCTTTCCTCTTTATCCGCCATCATGACACAGATTGAAATAACTGCGTTTTCACGGGCGACGGGCTTCAGACTGAACCGTGAAATTCCAGTCGAATTCCGCTTTTGACGGTTTGCCATTAGGTTGCTCTGCCTGACATAACCAATTTTCATCGCATTATTTTCAAATGGCAGTCGTTAAGCCTAAATAAAATATAGATGGAATAAATAACTCGGATTGCATGAGACACATTTTCATCACGATATAATTTCGTTTGTACGTTGTCTACTAAATCCAAAATTCCATAAAATACATAGTACAAAAAATCATTTTTGCATTGCAATAATTTTTGTGCTGCAAATAGCTGAATGGCCTTAAAAGCAAAGCTACTAGTTAACGCGCACACATCATTGGTATAGATTCATTCAATTGTCTTAGTTGGAGCAGTAATGATATACGGAAAGAATGAAGACAATAGTATTTTATTGATTTCATTTTAATAGATACAAATATGAAAATAATTTCTTGACAAATTTATAATAAAAATGAAGTTCAATTAGCGATCTGTTATTTTAAAAAGAATTAGGAGCCAGCCCTTCTTCAGTCCCACTCGCTGGAAAATCCTAATCTGTATTATTTTCTAAGGTTTCATCTCTCTCTCTCTCTCTCTCTCTCTCTCTCTCTCTCTCTCTCTCTCTCTCTGTCTCTCTCTCTCTCATACACACACACACACACACACATACACACAAACACAAATAAAATTTTGAATATACCCCGAAAGTGGTGTGTAAAATATCCATGATTTTGTCGACACCGTTGCCCGGACCTGACCCCAACTTTTCGTTGTTCGATTCGCCTGTTAGTGAATTACCAGTGCAATATCGGGTTGCGGAAAACGTTTAATTGCGTTTGAAAGCTTATATCAGAAAGTGGTCTAGCGTAAATGCAAGCGCGTGTGGGCGTTTGTTGGTACAAATGATGGCGACATTTGTGTATAGAGAAGCTTTTTTTTGTTTGTTAATGTTGCAGTTCAGTCATAATCTCACCCATTTCATTAGAAATTAATTGTATATAACTGATCAGACCTTGAAGTACTTGCGCACACACTGTAGTACATACAGAGATACACACAGACACCATATATATATATATATATATATATATATATATATATATATATATATATATATATATATATACATATATATATATATATATATATATATATATATATATATATATGTATATATATATATGTATATATATATATATATATATATATATATATATATATATATATATATATATATATATATATATATATATATATATATATATATATATTATATATATATATATATATATATATATATAACTACAAATATTCATGAATTGCATGCCTGCATTTAGCTCTCTGATTAAAATAACGCCTTTGCTTTGTTCTTGAGACAAAATTCCCACTGGCCGGGAGAAAACAGGAGTAAATTAACAGTCAAGCACTAGAGATGCCCTAAGAAGGAAGACAGCAGCCCAGGAAGTAGGCTTTATAAAATGACAGGGGTCACCAACACCCAATCCATTTTAGCAAAGGTCGTGATCCAACCAGCATCTTGGGCAGACCAGAACCCACTAAGTGGGTCCTGGGCCAGACCTTGTTGGTAGGTCTTACCCCTGTCGCTTCCCTTTCCCGTTTACGCTACTAAGTTACTTTTGCGGTGCATACAATCCATATTCCGCCTAAGCGCCTCAGCGGCGTGGTTTGTATGGTATTAGCGTCCCACCTCGGTGGTTGCGGGTTCGATTCTCGGCCATTCTATTGAAAAGTGATAAATGTGTATTTCTGATGATAGAAGTTCACTCTCGACGTGGTTCGGACGTCACGTGAAGCCGTTGGTCCCGTTGCTGAATAACCACTGGTTCCGTGCAAACGTAAAAAAACCATACAAACAAAGCAAGCATATTCCGCCTAAGGTCCCGCGCACTCAAGACGTCATCGTCTTACGGAATAAGGTACAGTTGGATTTGGAAATTGTTTCGATGTACATTCTTTCAATTTACTTCATTGTTGCTCTCTTTATACTCGTTACTACTGCAACTCCTTCAGGCCTAATGAAGTGGTGTAAATTCTTGTGAATCGTGAACATTAGAGTTACTTCATTTTGCATACCATTATTACCAGGACTACAAATTTTAAGAGCTTAATTTGTTTAGGATGGTTAGAGTAAAACTGGATATATAACAAATTATTCTTGGGTTTCCTATACTATATTTAAAAAATAAAAACTAGTGTTATTTGTAATAATTAAGATATCAAAAATGGTATACAATAAGAATATGTAGAAAATAATTGTATATCATTTTTGGATGTCTTAGTTATTAGAAATGACACCAATTTTTGTTTTTAGAGTATGTATATAGGAAACCCACGAATAATTTGTCATATATCCATATTTACTCTAACCATGCTAAACAAATTAAGGTGTCAATATTTTCCAGTATGTATCTTGGAGCTCTTAGAATTTGTAGTCGTGAATTTTTGAAAAATTAATTCAAAATAATTGATAAAAATAGGAGATTCATTATGTTACTCTCCATATTTTTTTTGAACTTTGTAAAAATAAAGCAAAAAATACATATTACAATCCAACCAGTGTTAACAAAGAGCAGAAGAACATTCTCTGTGTACCATTTCATCCTAATTCCATTCCTGCTGTAAGCATTTCAAAAACTATTAATATTAACTTAGTTTTAAATATCATAATATATTGAAAAATACATTAATTAAGAATAGTCCGTCAGATTCAAACAATATTATATACAGTAGTCTTTGCAAAAAATTTAATAAAATTTATATATGGCAATCATCGAAAGATCTAAAGGTGAGATTCTCTCAGCACAAATATGCCATATAAAGAGGCTTAACAAATAATGGCATTATGGATCATTGGCTTAAGGCAAGCCATGCTATTAACTGGGATAATTTATCAATATTCTGCAGAGTCAACCACTGCAAAATGAATAAGTTGGAATCCATTTTTATTGTAGCCACATCAAAAAATTATATGTCTCCATCCTGGATAGCTCCTTGATCTTCTCTCCTTGTCTTTACTTAAAGAACACGCCGCCCAGTTTTTGTATATAAGGTCTGTCAACTTCTGTTATATTCAGTGTGAACTTGAAAATGTAGAATATACTACGTCAGTACTTGTTCCAAGTGCCCAGTGCTTCACTCACCTTTCTACGGTGGATTTAAGGATATTACCAAGAACGTGTTCCTTCTTCCTACGTTGTATATCTATCTATCTATATATATATATATATATATATATATATATATATTATATATATATATATATATATATATATATATATATGTGTGTGTGTGTGTGTGTGTGTGTGTGTGTGTGTCACTATCATGTATTCTGACTTCCTTTTATCACACTCAGGCCTATTGGCCTGATTGCTTATTTGAGTTAAACTGAACTAAGTAAAAAAAACTATAAATGTCTATTTTGGTAATACATAGAAAAGAATTGCAATCTTATATATATATATATATATATATATATATATATATATATATATATATATATATATATGTGTATGTATCTATGTATGATTGAATCACGAAAGTTAGGAACGTGATAAATCCATACATAAAGATATATGCCACGAAGGAAAAATAAACGAAGAAGTAACTGCGAGACCTTTTGACGTTTCCACATCCTTTACTAAGCAGAACTGACATACATGGGACAAAAAACAAAACAAGAAGATTCGTATAACTGACAGATAGGGATTATAAAGAGATTAGTACCTAGAATCCGACACACCTGGAAGAGAGTAACCTTCGCAAACAAGCATAAACAATGGGTGCGATTAAAAGTTTAAGATAACCATCTCAGATATAAGGACAAGACAATTAAAGAATTATAGATGACAGCTGTTCAGAACTTTGGTAAACAAAACCATGTTCACAATACATATTCAAAATACAGGTTAGACATACATTACAACGAAGATAACTCAAAGGCAACTAATTTTGAGTTATCTTCGTTGTAATGTATGTCTAACCTGTATTGTGAATATGTATTGTGAACATGGTTTTGTTTCACCAGTTTATGGAATTTAAGAAGTTGTTAGTTTTCAAAATAAGCAAGTAAGCATGTAACAACAGCATCAACAATCAATGACATAGAAGATAAGATATCAAATAATATTTTTCGCCTGTTCTATAGCAGACTCATCTCTTCTTATGGCTTGTTCGTTGTGTGTGTGTGTGTGTCTGTGTGTGTTCAAGAGCCTTTCTACACTGAACTCTCGGTCCGGAGTCGATTCAGAAGGAGCCAGTCTTGCGTCACAAGACTTTTCACTCGTTGAAGTTTGACGAAACTTTGGATTCTTCTTCTCCCTCTTCTCCTTCGAGAAGGCAAAGCCTGTATCACTATAATATTAATTAGATGCCTCCCTCTGTGCTGGCTGAGCGAACAAAAGGAAGGACTCAGAGGAAATGAGGAAGGGACGAAGAAAAGGGAGGACTCCGGTATCAGAGAGCTCGGTATCTGGGGAGGAAATGACTAGCACGAGAGAAAATGAGCCCGTGGAAAAGAAAGAAAGACGAGAAATGAAGAGAGGGGAAGTGGGTGATGGAGGAAGGTAGGTGACAGCAGCTTGAGGAAATAAGTAAGAGAATAGGTTGAAATTGCCGGAAATGTTTTGCGGTAAAGGTTATTCATACGATATCAAAACACTCATATCAGAGCACCTCAGTGGCGTGGTTGGTTTGGTGTTTGCTTCTCACCTCGGTGGTCGCGGGTTCGATTCTCGGCCATTCCAATGAGGAGTGAGAGATGTGTATTTCTGGTGATAGAAGTTCACTCTCGACGTGGTTCGGAAGTCACGTAAAGCAGTTGGTCCCGTTGCTAAATAACCACTGGTTCCATGCAACGTTAAAACTCCATACAAACAAATATTTGTTTCAGAAACAAATATTTTGCGATCTGCAAAATGATTAAGATAAGTGGAGGAGACTCTCATCTACTTCTCATGTCTTTCATATCTCCGGTGCATTTTTTTAAATATTGCTTTATAATGTTACCATCTCTTCTTGGGGTCCTGTGTCTTTTATATACCACACACATTGCTTTAGAAAGTAATTAAGAAATGACTTGGATACGTGAATATCCCATTTTGCTCAGTTCTTTAAAACGCTTTAGGAGATATATCCTATTGTTGGATAGAATCATTATGAAAAGACTGTTACAATTTCTTTTCATATTGGAATATACCAAGAATAGTATATATTTTAAAGCGTTATAAAGCACTGTGCAAAACGGAATTCCTATGTATCCTAACCATTTCTTGATTATCTTCTAAAGCAATTTATGTGGGCCATAAAAGACCCACCACTCCAAGAAGTGAGGGCAACATTAAAAGCAATCTTAATTAAGAAGACATTCATCATAAGTATGAAGGAAGGAAGGACTAGATGAGAAGACTCGTCCACATCTCTGAATGAGATAATTTCACTCTTCGTATATTACAGCAACGGGAAAACGGCCAACTTCCTCGCGAGAAACAATTCATCGTCCTTCCCGAAGCATTAAAAAAAAAAGCAAATAGAAAAATAACAAATGCACCAGATTTTCTTCGGCGCAATCCGGTTTTCTGTGCAGCGTATAATGTTGCATGTTCTCCGTCCCATTAAACTTAAGCCTAGGGCCAGTTGTGGCCTGTCCTATAGCACCGCCAGTCGCAAGACCATAACTAAATTTATACTTGATTAAAATAAACACTACGGAGAGGGCTGTAATTTGGCATGCTTGATGATTGGATGATGGGTGATCAAATTTGCAGTCCTCTAGCCATAGTAGTTTTTAAGATCTGAGGGCGGAAAGAAAAAGTGAGGACAAGAAAAGAGCGGACGGAAAAAATCCATCTCAGTAGTTTTCTTTTACGGAAAACTAAAGATACCATTAAAGATGCCGGGCTTTAAGGGTGCCCTGAATCATGTCTCTCGAAACGTTTGACGTGTTACTAATAAAAAAAGGCGCCAACACAATCACAACTTGTCGGGCAATTGGAACATCAGAAGTTCAACCCGAGATGTAATGCATTCCTGTCCTAATAATATACTCA
>NC_061109.1:34845335-34863468 GCF_015104395.2 Macrobrachium nipponense
TATTTCAACCGACTCAGAGATTCTTGATAATGATTCTTCACTAAAAGTACCGAGAACACTAAATTTTCCTATCTTCTACCTGTATTACATTCCTATATATGCTGTAAAATCGGTGATCTGATTGGTTTGGCCAACAAGCTACTAATACGAAGATATTGTTCAGACTAACCTCTTTGACTGGCCAATATAGGTGGCACTACAGGCGTCGCACTTTAACTATAGAATAAATAACATTAAGAGTTCAATACATAGAGTATTTTCTCCCTGCAGGTCCTGATAGTCATTTGACTCGGAAATAAAATTTATTTTAAACTCTTCCAAAAATAATGGTTATCATAATAACACAATATTTAAAGAAATTAAAAAGTTCTCAAATAAATCCCTTGGTATAAATTACAAAATAGTTATGCCAAGGGTTGATACACTGACTATGTATTGTAAACTGCCATGCATGTTTAAGTGCAGCTTTCCCCACATTAACCATAAGTTAATATTTACCAGCAACCATACTGTTTAAGCGTTGTCATGATAAACTACCCTCAGACAGTTTGCCTGTAGCGCCACCTATATTCGCCTGTAAAAGAGGTTAGTCCGCAGAAGATATTCCGAACGTTATGGTATTTCTCCTCGTACTGGCTGTTTGCAGGCCAAGCCAACCTGATCACCGATTTTACAGCATATAGAGTAATGCAATACGGGTAGAAGATTTGCGAATTTTAGAGTTCTTGGTATTTTTTGTGAAGAATCATTAAGACTGAGTCGATAGGGGTATGTTTTAGGAAACCAGATCTTAACCTTGGCAATAATTCATCTTATAACTTACTTATAATTTAAGTTATTCAATAATTTATTTATACTGTAAATTTTCGATTTCTGGTTTTCCCACAAAGTAGTTAATATGTTATTGTTTATCACTATAAAGATGTTATCAGTTATACCCATTGCTGTTGCTTTTACTCAGCTTTGTCAGCCCATAATGCAAAACATCTGTCTGTATAATTTAATATAATATTATACACACACACACACACACACACACGCATATATCTATCTATCTATCTATCTATCTATCTATCTATCACTCTATTAATATAGCATATATTCTGTGTGTGTGCGTGGCTTTGCTTTTTAATTTTATGCTATTGAGCGTAAAGCTTCCGATATCTAGAGTCATTTCACTTCTGCTGTAAATATCAGTGAACAATTAAAATGTGTGTGCCATAGGTTAGGGATGAAAGCATAAGCCTCTCCTTAGCTTCATATTGAACACCTCTCACTGATTGCTGTTGACGAGAAAACATTTGAAAATTTCTGGGTTGCTAGCGAATAGGAAGCCAATAACGTTATTTGCTTGATATTCTGCTAACATTTATTTTCCTTCATGCTACCAATCTTGTTAGTTGCTTAAATTTTACTAACAAAAAAGCAAGCCTTCACTTTCCTAAATGCAATTTCAGAATACAGATTTCAAATAGACAACAAATATTTTAACATAACATTCTTTTACTTGATGGGACTTCATCTCCGTACAATGTGGAAATTTAATTTTACTTACTGAAATCAAAGTATAATTATAACTTAATTTGAATTAATTCTGTTACACTTTTCTGAAAGATCCGCTCAGCAAAATAACTCTCCTTGTTCAAAGTTCCATAACGGTAGACACTCCTAATTTTTTAGGCATTCATATTCATCCCTTCTCTACTCCGTGACGTACGTCACATAATAACCACCGTAACAAAATACAACGCATTTATTTGGTAGTTATTAGTAACTATACACTCATCTATACTGATAATTTTTCTTAGCATAATCGAGATTTTTAATCTCATAAATTTCGCACAAATTTCTTCGAGTTTCTATTTCAGAAGACATGTCTTACATCTTCTACAGGAATAAATTTGTCTTTTCTTTTATCCTGTACATTTCAACGATTCAGGGCAACAACATGGATTAGTCTAAAGTAATTAGGCATGGGCCAAAATGACATAGGAGATACAAAAGGATCCATCAATAAAGGAACGTCAGGATGAGCTCATTAAGCGTCTACCTACATATTTTGTCTAAACCTCTTCCATTAAGCATCGACGCATTTTGTCTAAACCTCTCCAATCAAAGGCTTTTTGAACAGAATAAGATAATGGTGTGACAAGATGTTTACGTTGTTTGTTTACAGCTCTTGTGAAATCCATTTATAGACCAATATTATCATTTAATGGAGTAATACTGTTGTCATTAAACCGAGCACCTCAAAGCGGCTTCATGAAATGGGCCCATTCGAATTAATCCAATAAATATTTTAATAGTATAAAATCTACATTTACTGATAATGTTATCCACTAAAAGCATTCCTGTATACTACATTTTTTAAAGGTGTTTAATCGGGGATGATATACTGTTCGTACAGGTTTTGTCTATAATGAACTCGTAGAGCAAAAACTGGAAAGTATTTTTTTGCGTCTTGTATTTATGTAATACATACCTTCTTATCTTCATTCTTTGATTTTTAATCCGCATTTGTGGGATGATTTCAGAAGTAAACAAAACACTGATCACCTCTGCATTCCGATTTTTACCACCGAATTAAATTTAGATACTCCCATGCTCCGGATCTTGTGCTGAATACATCTACGCAGAATGTGCAGACAGCTCCGAACCTCATTATACACACTGCGTCATTCAACTGCTTCTTGTAAGCGCTATCTTACTTTCTTGATATTGAAGTTTCTCTGCGTTCCAACACATCATCTCGAGCTCTCAAGGCCTGGTAGGTCCTTCGACTTACGCCTTTACAACACTTTCGAGATTTACACTCTTGTTGCCAGCATGCACGTTCGCACTCTCTGGATATTGAACTTAACTCAGCTACCTAAGATCACTCAAAAGTCCGTTCTCTTCTCTACTCTAATCTTTTTATTATTTCTAAGCAATTCCACAAAACAAGTAATCAATGAAAAATCAACTAACAGACATACTATGAGTGTGTGGGAGTGTTTCTGCTTTTTTTCTCTCTCTATATTCGTTTCTCACTCATTGTTTGAACATTTTTTATAAACTTCATTTTTTTAATACAAAATGTATTGTTTTCTGACTAAATTATCTACGAGCACGTGTGAGTGTCTGCCTTTAAAATCTCTAATTTAGCCCACGTGCATTTTTATGTTTCTTTCAAGTGAATTGACCTTATGTTAATCCTGTAATGTCAGTTTGTATACTAGGCCTACTGTAGTGCTTCTGCTCTATTTTGATCAGTTGTCCCTCAAGTAAAGGGTCGTGTAGACCGAAAGATCTCGATATTTTTCGTCTTTTCATTTTTTCTCTGTGGCATTAGCTTTTTGTGTGTGTGTATGTATATATATATATATATATAAATATATATATATATATATATATATATATATATTACATATCAAGCATTTAGATTATTCTTAAAGAAAATATAATATAGGCATATCCTAGATTTATTTTGCATTATGGAGTAAAATAAAATATGGATAGCGGTAACAAAATTAAGCCTGTACGCTTTGCACCATATGCGTACGAACAGGCTGGGGAACAGAATGAATATGTTTTCAAAAGGAGACCTAATTTTGTCATAACGAATAATGGCTTAGTATCAGGTACCTCAGTATTCAGTATTGGTTGCTTTTTGTACAGTGAGAAAGTAAGAAACTTCCTTAAACAAGTATAGACCTTTACATTTTTTGATATCAATAAAGATATATTAATGATTATTAAAGGAGAAAATTTCTTTGACATTTGAGTGTGTGATATTTGGTATCATATTCTTTTAAGAACTTCTAAATAGTAAGATTAATTTTTTTTCCAGGTCAACATAGATTTTGGCAATTCAAATACAAAACATACTCTAGTGATCAAATTTATTTTAGATAAGTTTGCATTAAGTTTGTAGTTTGGTTAGATTTACATATAAGAGTGAAAAGCTTATAGAAATGATTCTATACTTAGGTGATATATCTGTTATTTTTATGCTTACTCATATGACTTGAAAATAATACACTTGAGTGAAATTGATAAAGAAGATAATATACATGCAATCACCTTGTGTTCTTGCAGCCCCAAAATTTTTTCTGTGACCTCTAACACGGGTCACAACCCATTGGGACACACACCACAAGCACGCTAATACTGCTTGCAAAGTTTATGGCAATTAAGCTCTCTGTGGAAATTACCCTACTAATACAGCTAAGCCCACCATTGCCCTGGCAGTTACGAATCCCCAAACCTTAGACCCTCCAGTCAAGGGTCCCATATCTGTGGCGCCTCCTAAAGTTAACTACTCCGCCCGTTAGGTCATAGCATTTGATGACTCTGGCGTGCAAATCTCTCTGTTATGGGAGGGCACTGTTCCCCATGGGGCCACCATTGACAGACAAAAACCAAGATGAAACTCCCGCTATTCAAATGAGGGTCACAAGACCTCACCAATCCAAAATATGTATACTTACAGGAGTGACCTATCTTCCTGGAGGTTATGACATTCTCCTGGGACCAGACCTCCAATCCTTCTGAAACTACAATAATCCAAGTTTTCATCAGGCATAACTAAGCCTCATAAAACTGCACGCCCTGAATAGTGCCAAGCTCCATCCAAACAAATAACAAAATTTATTCTTGTGCCGGGCACTGCCCTAGTGCTAGTACCTAGGCACACCCTGAATCTCTCTTCCAGAGATCCCAAACCTACATCAACTTTTCTGCAAGTGTCACCTAAGTGTCTCGGACAGTGCCGCGTTCCGTACTATGCGGACGTCAAAGAAATTTCCGAATTGATTCCTGCGCCTGGTCCTGCCTTAATGACAGTGCCAGAGCATGCAATAGGTCTCACTACAAGATATCCTAATCTGGATCACCTCTCTTCTCCCGGCCTGGCTTTGCTACCAGTGTCAATGAGAAAGACAGTTTCTCTTGCCCACAGAGGAAGCTCATCAGATGGCTTGGCCTCTCAACCCATGTCTGAGCTTGTCATAGTAACCTATGAGGCTCTCATGCCCACCAAAACCTCTTCCACTCTTTCCTTGTCCGTTGCAGATCAGTCCTGAGTAAGGATTCTGCCATGTCAAAACTGGCTGAAGAACTCAAGGAACTGAAACAGCTCACATTAGGACCTATAGGCAATTACCCTGCTCTCCGTGCCACAGCAACTAGAACAGGTGGCACTCCAACGTCTTCCCTGGATTCGGTTCCACTGATTCTTCAAATAACATCGAACCAGCGGCTTAAAAGAGGCCCAAAGAAGAAGGTGAAAAGCATAGAGCTTCTAGGTAGCCTAAGAGAGCACTGAGTTTTTGTCCCAATAGTGATAATCTGGCTCTGTGCCTCACTTTATCTTCTGAAGGATTCTGGCACCTCTAACAAGAGTTGGATCCTAGTTTTCTTCCCTAATTCTTACTTCTTCTACCTTTGTAATTCAACTTCATCTTGTGATATTTTCTCTTTACCAATTTTGATCAGTGTAACCTCTTATTGTAATGTCTTCATTGACACCACTTAATCAAGTATAACTTCGTAATTTAATCTCTTATTTTAGTATTTTCTTGGCAATCTTGACCATGCATTGAGCCCCTTTGTAAAGCCTTAAAGTGGCTCCTCCCTTTTACTTCGCTTCCCTCTCTGCCAATGCAAAGTGCAAATTACCAGATCTTTTAGTACCATAAGTCCTTTGAATTCCTTTTCATGCCACCAAAGGCGTGGTAAATTTTAAATGGTAAAGCAAAACCATTAAACCCTTTCCACACGAGTGCCGCCTGGACACTCTCTCTGTCGAGCCTGGCTCTTTCAAGAAGGTAAGGTATAAGATCCTGGCATATTAAATTAAATACTTCCTATCATTCTTTAAAAACTTAAAAAGATCAGAGCCAATGAAAAAATCCGCTACAAGTAGCTCCTTTTCAACACATGATCATATCCTTGCATGTACTTAAATTAGTGCCAATTGGCACCTATGAATATAGTACTACGTCTGGCACTTTGCCAATCATCCCAAGTATCGTGGCATCAACTACCATAAGCCCACGAGTTCTTCATCTGTTACAATGCCTTATCAAGGCACACTAACTGCATGATTCTGAATTCACAAATTTAATTCTATATTTTTAAATGTATGAATAATTTAGTGATAATGCATTAAAATTGTTTTATGTTGTTACTTTGATTTATATAATTGTAAAATTGCTGCTTTAATGTAACAACAGCTTATAACTAAATGAATTTTATTAATAGTAGCACCTTTTTCTGCAATTAACAAATTTCCTAGTTAATGTAAGGCAGTTTGTCACATTATTTAGCAGAAAACCTAATTTTAAGATAAGAAGTTTAATCAAGGTAATGTAATTAGAGATAAAGCCTAATCAGTCGATTTCACTTGTTGGTAGACATTCTCACCTGACTGGAGGTGCTATGCGACATAGCAATTTGGAGGGGGAGTTGATACGACTATCAAGCAAACTTGCTGTATATAGAAGAGAGTAAAATGAAAGATAAGTTATACTTCTGAGATAAGGCAAGTAAAACTTGCATTGCTTCATTCTTTCTAAGTGAACGACAGTAATGTTTACTATTATTATTATCATTATCATTATTATTATTATTATTATCACTATTATCATACTGCTCACTGACAGAAAGGCATTGGGAAAACATTTTACCCTTCTTAATCCTTTAATGACACTATTCAATATATATTTATATATATATATATATATATATATATATATATATATATATATATATATATATATATATATATATATATATATATATTCCACTTGAAGTTTTATGCTCGGGATCAAATAAGAAAAAATAACAAAATCGCACACAAGTAAATTTCTTAGAAAATTTCTAAAGGTGAATTCGCTGCTCAAGTTTCAGCATCTTCCCCGGTAAAAGCCTTATATATATATATATATATATATATATATATATATATATATATAATATATATATATATATCTATATATATATATATATATATATATATATATATATACATATATATTATATAATTTTGAATTTTCTAAGAAGTTTATTCGTCGGGCGATTTTGATGCCGAGTATAAAACTTAAAGTAGAATGGGAAAACAATAACCAAATCCCCTTTATAGACATATTAATCATCAGAACCAATGACAACTATAAATTCACTGGCTTCAGGAAAGCAACATTCTCACTTTCATACATACAATTTTACAGCTATCATGACATATCAGTTAAACTTCGGCCTAGCAAGTAATTTATTTCTTAAGGCCCTGAGAATTTGCTCACCAGATTTTCTCAACAAAGAACTTGAAACAATGAGAAATCAACTAATCTTGTTAAAATCCACCAACTACATAATAGAAAAAGTAATACAAGAAGCAAAGAGCATTTTTACAGAGAAAAAACAAAGAAAAGAAAAAATTTACAAAAAAATTACACTAAGAAAACCCTTAACTAACGTTCAGCAGAAACCAGTTTCAAGGAAGTAGGAGTTTATGAAATCCAGTGTGGTGATTGTAATACGTCATACTATAGCTTCACTGGAAAATCTGTCTCTGAAATATTACCTCAACATAAACGATCAGTTAGATATGGACACGATATTCGGCAATTTTCCATCAAATACTAAATAACACGAACCATACAATGGATTGGAACTCATCCCGAATTTTATACAAGAGCAACTGTCAATAAAAATGTATGATGGTAGAATCCTCAGTGATGAAACAAGATAATAGCATCAGCCTTTTCAATGGAGCTTGAGACAGACTAGATAGAAAATATCTTCTTTTACACAACGATGAAGCGGATAAAGGTAATTAACAGGACCAACAGCGGCTTAGCAGCGACCTCAGGCATCACCTAAGGGCACATCTGCCATATATATATCGATGATGTCAGTCACTGCTTGATAAGGTTGGAAGTGAGTCCACCGAAATATAGTCCTTAGCTTTAAACCAGAGTATTTTAATTGGGCTTTTATACTTCAGATTATATATATATATATATATACATACATACATTATATATATATATATATATATATATATATATATATATATATATATATATATATATATATATCTATATATATACATACATATATATATATATATATATATATATATATATATATATATATATATATATATATATATATATATATATATAAAGCCCATTAATACACTCTGGTTTAAAGCTAAGGAATATTTTTCATTCGACAGACTCCAACCTTTATCAAGTAGTGAACACTACCTGTGAGTCAATCCACCAATATATATAATATATATATATATATATATATATATATATATATATATATATATATATATATATATATATATATGTTTGTGTGTGTGTGAATAATTGAATAATTCTTCTGTTGAAACAATATACGTCTCAGTTAAAAAAGGCCCATTAAAAACACTCCACTAGTATGAAGCAAAGGACTATATATCGGTAGACTGCCTCTCACCCCTGTCAAGTAGTAATTCACTACTTGATAAGGTTGGGGTCTCTCCACCGAAATTTAGTGCTTAGCTTTAATCCAGAGTATTTTAATGGGCCTTTTATACTTTACATATATATATATATATATATATATTATATTATTTTATATATATACACACATACATGACTAATTATCACATCACCGTGATTTATATATATCATTCGAGCTACAAATGTCCTTTAATATCTAATTCGCTCTACCTCGGAATTGATATATTTTCATATATGTACCGAATCGCTAACGTCACTGTCCATCCTGATTTCGTTCCTGTCCGTTGGACGGTGGTTCGATCCCCTGAGGTTCGATCCCATGAGGGGACGAAGTTTTTATCAACTAAAAATTCCCCTTTGTTACATATATGAAAATATATGAATTCCGAGGTAGAGTGAGTTAGATATTAAGGACATTAGTAGTTCGGATGATATATATATATATATATATATATATATAAATATATATATATATATATATATATATATATATATATATATATATATATATAGTGCCGTTTTGTGTTTTGCCCAAACATAGCATTACGAAAAGTATAAAAGTTTTTTTAACTGTTGAATGACAGAAATCACATAGGAAGGATTGGGGAATAAAGATTCTATATTCTTGCCTTTCTTATAGAATTCCAAAGATGTAGAGCTGTTTCTTTAAATCTTAAACCATTCTGCGTGCCTCAGATATCTTCCCAGTAGCTGTCATACTCTTAGCAAATAACTACAAAGAATATGATAAAGAAGTTCATTGCTATTCCTTTGGCTTATGGAAGCTAGGAGAAGGGTATGTGATGCACACGTGGAGCGTGAATTACGTTTGCATTAGATTAGACAGTCGATTAACTGGAGGAATACTGCATCCGGGAAAAGTCCTAATGGAATCTATTGTCGGAAGAGGAAGGCAAATTTATTTGCTATATGTAAGTTAAACATGCATTGTATGAATGCATTGTAAGATTTACAAGAATGCATTGTAAGATTTACAAGAATGCATTGTAAGATTTACAAGCTTCCCAGCCCTTCATTTTGAAGACCCTTGGTAAAATATGTAAAGAAATTAGGTAAAATATCTACAATTAAACGTTCTAAGGGAAAACAATGCCTTATGTCTGTTCAATTTTAAGGACAGGGACTCAGCTGGTTTTATCAATTATTAGTCCTATGTGATTTTTCCAAAAGATCAAGGAGGAAAGTGATGGGTTATTCTAGAGAAAAATGATTAAGGAACATTATGGTTTCAAACCAAACGTCGATAGACATTCAGGTAGATATAGATAGAGATGAATTTAAACAGAGACAAAGTATTTGGTATGGTTCGTAGACAAAATATCAAAGACCGAAAAAAGTTTCATGTCTGAGTCCTGATTTACGATAGGCGATCAAGATTGACTGATGGTAGGGAAGGCCAGATGGTCTCAGCCTCTATCAACATCAATAATGCCAAACAGGCAGGTTTATGGTACCATCAATAACAAGATGATATTAATAGTCTTGGATGGTCAAGTACAAATCACAGCTACCTAACTCAGATAGTGAACTTAAAGTATCACCCTACCAGCGCCCAAGATATGTAAGCGAGTGTTTTCAGTATTTAAAATTTATAATGACCTTTTTTAACGAATAAACGCTGGGATACAGGTCCTAAAAAAATCCAGAAACCGAAAGATCTTGTTGTTCCTATCAATGCTATTTTAATCAGTATTTTCAGAAATGATATAAGAACTGAAATGTTGTAATCTTGTACGTGAGAATATAATTAATAAGCTGCTTAGTAAACTTAATTGTTTTTAGAGTCCTTAAATTTGATTGTCTCCCATTTACCTATATGCAGAAAAATGTTGATCTAGCAGTATTTTCACGAACTTAATCGTAAAGTACCAAGAAAATTCACGCATTGGAGATCAATGGGGGATTTTCGCAGGTTATCATAAAATATATTTCCACTACATAAACTATGCGAGTACATTTCTGAAAACCGAAAGGAAAGAATTATAGATATATAATAGAAATTTTACAAAATATATAAGATAATATAATTTCTAAACTGAATAAGAATTCTAAAAAAATATATAGATTAAATGTCAGGGGCTACATGAGATTATATATATATATATATATATTATATATATATATATATATATATGTGTGTGTGTGTTATATATATATATATATGTGTATATATATATATATATATATATATATATATATATATATAGATATATATATATATATATATATATATATATTATATTATATATATATATATATATATATATATATATATATATATATATATATATATATATATATATATTATCTATTATATATATATATATATTATATTATATATATATATATATATATATATATATATATATATGTATGTAGTTTAATGTAATGAAATAAATGTGACTTTCATAGGTCTAGGTTTCATCTTTCGGTTCATCTTGGAATTACTAATGATTCCAATTGAACAATGAATCTATATTATGGATTTTTTTAAGTTTTCTGAAGGGAAGACTATTGTCCTGGCTTTCCTTGTTCATCCGCACTTTTTTCTGTCCCATCCCCCATCCAATCATCAAACATACCGAATTGCAGACATCCATCCTCAGTAGTTTTTATTTTGTTTAAGGTTAAAGTTAGACATAATCGTGCTTCTAACAACGATATAGGATAGGCCACCACCGTGCCGTGGTTAAAGGATCGTCGACCACGGCTCTTACAGTATCATACAGATACGACCGAAAGATAGATCTATTTTTGGGGGCCTTGATTATACGCCGTCGCCTCTGTACAAAAATCTCGATTATGTCGAAAACACTTCGGCGCATTTTTTACTTGTATAGATAATTTCTATATGAACATCATCATATTAACAAATATCGGTCAAGTGGTTTAAGATTTTACATTGGATATTACTTCATTTTATGTTTTTTATTCTTTAACATACTCAATATATTATATAATATTATATATAATATTATATAATATAATTATATATATATATATATATATAATCTATAATTATATATGTATGGTCCATGACCATTTTCGGCTTCATTTTCAAGCCATTGACCTGTGGATAAGTGTGATAAACGAATCACGTGCTAAAGTGATCATAATTATATATATATATATATATATATATATATATATATATATATATATATATATATATATATATATATATATATATATATACATATATATGCTGGGGGTTCGTAACTCTAAGGGGATACCTTGAATTTATCTGACAATGGCCTGGACAAGGAGGTGCAATCATATGAAAAGGATTTCCACACTACGTGGAAGACATTTTTAGCTTTTTGGCATCTGCAGATATTCCAGCCATAAGGATCCTTCTTATTTCCCTGGTATAGCGTTGAGTATTCCGCATACCCCTGGTGACATTCGAAGTTTTTGCGACTGCCTTCCATCCTATTATTCTCAGGCTAGACTACTAACTTTTTACCTCTGAGAAGACGACCAGTAATGCAGCACTGGAGGAGGCCAGGGTCTTCACTGAAGCGGGAAGAGCCATGGGGCTGGAGGGCACAAAACTGATCAATTGGGTGAACAATAAAATGAAAGAAGCTGTGGAGAGAGCATACCAGCCAGCCAAAAGGGAGAAGGAGAGAGAAGCACAAGAGAGAAGAGAAGTTGCTGAGAGAGAAGCACAAGAGAAAAGATAAGCTGCTGAGAGAGAAGCACAATAGAGAAGAGAAGCAGCTGACAGAGCATTTCAGACAGCCAAAAGGGAGAAAGAAAGGGCCCATCAACTGTCTATGGCTGTCCAGAGTTCCACTCAGGCAACCTGGAGTGCCAAGCCCCCTGTGCCCCATCATTCACACTCTCATTTCCACAGCATGAAACCCTCATTAGGACTTGGGACAGCAACAAACCTAACACCTGGCTTGACCATGTCAAGCAGGTGCTCAAGAACTTCAATCCAACCCCCTCAGGAAGTGGCCCTCTGCTTTGGCAAGCATCTCGCTGGCAAAGGGCGGACTGCATTCAAGGCTCTTCCCTGAATGAGCGACAAGATCTCGCCCATGTCCAAGAGGCAATAATTGGGGCATATGAGCTAACCCCAGACTGGTGGAGGCAGAAGTGGAGGAGCATGCCCAAGAAGCTGAACAATCATGGACAGAGTGGGACATCAAAAAGACACAGACACTTCATAGATGGATGAAGGCCTCGAACACCATCTGTTGAAGAAGTCTTAGAACTTTTTTCAATTAGAGGACTCCCTGTCTGTCATGGTAATCGCTTTATAAGTTCAAAGAAAAGAAAACGCATCATCTTCAAAAAGTTCTGCAGCAAGGAGGCGCCTGTTCTCATGATGGTTCTAGAATCGCCAGGTGTGTTGTGGAACGCAACACGCACTGTCACGTCGTGAGAAATGCCGTTAAATATGATGCAATACTTCGTCAAGATTCTTCTAAAACGTTTACGTCTTCTTGGGAGTCTGTGACGTTCGCTGGTAGGCCCCGCCCCCAGATCTCCATATATATATGACTGACGAAGTATCAGAGATCAGATCATCAGTGAGAGACCAGCAGAGATCATCAGAGAGAGATAAGAGAAGAAGGAACAGACAAAGGATAAGAGTAGAAGGCGCTCAAGAAAGTGGTCGGAGTCGAGTCAAAAGAGAGGGACAGAAGTTAAGTCATCCGTAGTCGGAAAGGGAGACATTCCGACGTTGATCAACCCTTCAGAGAAGAAACGTCCTACAAGGTGGTTTTGAGGAGTAACCTGCCCTTCGAGTATCAAAAATAGACATTGCTTCAAGAAGATGTCTGGAGTTTTACAGTTCTCCTTTGTGAAGCCATCACTTTGAGCATTGATTTCCGACAGATGCAAAACTTCCCTGCAAGTATTTTCATTACCTCACTGTTTCCCCAGTTCATGCAGTTTGAGATTTTACTTTTGTTATGTAAATAGGAGTAACCATTTTGCATTAATCTTTGTTAGTAAGCTTGTAAATAAACCTTTGTTCTGCTTGCGTATCTTTTTATATTTGTATCCCCAGTTTCAACTCTTGGTGTTGAATTCTTTTTGTTTATTTTAATATCGAACCTGAGGCAGACCTCTCGGGGTTCGTGGCATTGTGGCGACCGTTGGCCAGGCTATTTAGCACTGTAACAGATTGAAACGGAGAATATAGAAAGAACCAGAATGAGTGAGATGGTGAGAGATTTTATTGAGTCTGGTAAGCTTCTAGGTCTAGAGGGGAATGATCTCCATGATATTGTTGAAAGGAAAGAAAGGGAAAAGTATGAGAAAGATGAAAGAGCAGCTGAGAGAGAAGTGATGAAAATGCAGCAGGAGAGAGAAGTAATGAAAATGCAGCAAGAGCAAGAGAGAGAAATGTTGGTAATGCAGCAGGAAGAAAGAGAGAGAGAACATATGCATGAGCAGGAAGAAAGAGAGAAAGAACGTATGCATGAGTTGGAAATTGCTTGGTTAAGGCAAAGTACTCTTAACAGTCAGACAGGCGAGAACAAAAGTGGAGCTGATGGGTTAGGTATGAGTGCAGTGTTGAAATTAGTACCAAAGTTTGATGAGGAAGACGTAACGACATATTTCATGTGTTTTGAGAAGTTAATGGAAAGAATAGGTTCTCCTAAAGAAATGTGGACTTCATATTTACAGTAAGTTTTGAGTGGTAGGGCACTTACTGTGTATAGTTGTATGTCTAAGGAGGAATGTGATGATTATGATATTGTGAAAGAAACTGTTCTTAGCACATATAGGCTAGTACCGGAGGCGTACCGTAAGAAATTTAGAAGTTTAAGAAAAGATGAAAATATTACGTATGTAGAATACGGTAAGAAGTTAGAAAGGCGGTTTTTTGATTGGTTAACTTCTGCTAAAGTTGAGGATTTTGATGGTTTGAAGAACTTAGTGTTGTTAGAAAACTTCAAAGATAATATATCCCCTGAGATTAAGCTTATATAGAAGATAGGCGAGAAGTATCCTTTGCAGGAGCAACTAGGTTAGCAGATGAATATAGTTTGACCCACAACTTAGGTGTCAGTGAGAAGCAAAATAATCCTTCATCTGGTAGCTGTAAAAGTTTCAGTTCTAGTAATAGCAATGTGAGTAAAAGTGACTATTACTGTTATACATGCGGAAAACCTGGTCATACGTCTAAGGTTTGTAAGAATAAAGTGGCATCTAATGGCTCAGAATTACTTGTTTCCGATGTAATGGGAAAGGGCATTTAGCTAGAAATTGTGCAGTAGAAAGGAAGGACTGTAAGAAACCAGTGTCTCTAGTTAACCTTTTGTGAAATAGGGATGATGTGATGAGAGAAACTAGGAATTTGTTTGGTGAATTTCTGTCAGATGGTGTAGTTTCCTCTCATGGAGGAGTAGATTCGAGAGGAGTAGTCTTGCTTCGAGACACAAGAGCTGCTGTCTCACTGATTAGGAGAGAGAGTGTGCCAAATAGGGCAGAAATCAATATGGAAGAAAAAGTTATGTTAGGTGGATTTCCTAACACTTGTGTTCTTTGTCCTTTGTTGAAGTTGAATTTAGAAAGTCAGGTAGTGTCAGAAGTGAAAATAGCAGTTGTTGACAGTTTGCCCGCTGATGGCGTTGACATTATTGTCGGTAATGACTTGGCTTTATCCAAGAATGTGAATCCTGTTGTGAGTGAGAGTCCAGTGCCTGAAATGGTAGTAACTAGGTCTGGTTTAGATACAGACATAACTGTGGTCATAATTTGTTTGTGGATTCGAATGAGAGTGAGTTCGTGGATTCGAACGAGTGTGATAGAGGTGGCAAGGTTGATCTTGGCATGAGTGTGGCTGAGAGACCTGACTCTGTCGGTGACAGTGATAGCCAAACGGATGGTATAGCTGTCGAGAGTAACGTAGTTGATGTAGTAGAATCAAGTACTAGTTACAGTGATGAATTAGGCACTAACCTTTCGAATAAGGATGAGCTAGTCAAGTTTCAGAGAGAGGATGAGACACTAACCTGAATTTTTGAATGGGAGCTGGACGATAATCTTGATGATGTGTGTAAGGAAACTTTTTGTTTAAAGGACAAAGTTTTGTGTCGTTATGTTCAGCCTAAGTCAGGTAGTAAAGAGGAAATCACCGAACAATTAGTAGTTCCTAGGAAGTTTCGTGAACTAGTTTTGAAGTTGGCATATGATGACCAAGGACATTTAGGAGTAAATAAAACTTTCAGTGTATTAGTAGGGCGTACTTTTGGCCTAAAATGAAGAGTGACGTAAAGAGGTATGTTTTAAGCTGTCATAAATGCCAAATTGCAGGGAAACCGAATCAAGTAATTCCCAGAGCTCCGTTGTGTAATATTCCTTCAGTAGGCGAACCTTTTGAGAATGTAGTCATCAGTATGATCTGGTAGGATCGTTGCCTAGAAGCAAGGGAGGGAATATATATCTGTTGACAATCACTGACAGACTAACCCGATATCCAGAGGCGATACCCTTAAGAAGCTGTAACACAAGGACCGTAGTTAAACGATTGTTAGATTATTTTTCTAAGTTTGGTCTGCCTCGTACTATACAAAGTGATAATGGTAGTAATTTTGTATCCAAATATTTCAAGGATAGAATGAAAAAGTTAGGCATTAAACTCGTAACTTCCACACCTTATCATCCCAAATCACAAGGCATTGCTGAGCGGTTTCACCAAACGTTACAGAGCTGTTTACGGAAATTGTATAAGAACTTCGAGCATGAATGGGAAGAAAAGTTACCATTTGTTCTGTTAGCTTTAAGGTTGGCGCGGAACTACACTACAGGATTTAGTCCTTTCGAGATGGTTTTCGGTCACACTGCTAAAGGTCCTTTGGAAATTCTAAAAAGTAACTTAATGCTTAAAGAGGATAGTGAGGACTACATAACTAATCTAGAGTATTATAAAAAACAATTTAAGAGATGCTTGGCAACTAGCAAAGGAGAACGAGAGTGGGAGTCAAGGAGAGACTAAACGGAAACATGATCTCAAACCTAAAGAAAGAAGTTTTTGTGTGGGAGATAAAGTTTTAGTACTAATCCAGAAAGAAGGTCCCTCTTTATCGTATAAATTTGAAAGTCCGTTTTTAATTTTAGAGAAGAGGGGGAATCTAAATCATTTAATAGATATGGGTAAGCGTAGAGCAAAGTGGCTGCATATAAACTTGCTCAAGAAATATAACGGTATCTCAGAAAGAAATTAGTTTTGAGAAAAACTCCAAGGTGCTTAAGAATTTCGAAGTTTTTAATCAGGGTTTAGAAAAGGAGAGGTGAGCGAAATACGTAATGTTTTAGTGAATTATCCTGAAACTATTAGTAACAAACTAGGCCTAAACAATGTTTTAGAACATGATATTGAGTTGCAGGACACGAAACCCATTAGGCAAAGTCCATATCGTCTGAGCCCAGAAAAGGCAGAATCTGTGAGAAAGGAAATTAGTTACATGCTAGATAATGATATGATAGTGCCTAGCGAGAGTGAATGGAGTTCCCCAGTAGTTCTGGTGAAAAAAGGAAGAGAGATCAGATAGATTGTGCATTGATTTCCGGAAGGTAAACAGTGTAATTAAGCAAAGTAATTTTCCCTTACCCAGGATTGATGATTTCTTAGATAGAATCAGAAATTCCAAGTTCATCTCGAAGCTTGATTTGGCTAAAGGTTATTGGCAAGTAACTTTAATTGAATGAGCCCTGAAAATATGCACCTTTATAACTCCATTTGGTAGTTTCGAGCCAAAAGTTATGGCTTTTGGCTTGAAGAACGCAGCCAGTACCTTCCAAAGGTTAATGAATAAAGTTTTAAATGGCATCAACAACTGTGTCGTGTACTTAGATGATCTTGTGATATTTTCAGACTTGGGAGGATCATGTAAGGACTTGGGCAAGAGTCTTGGAGTTTGAACATCGAAAGATCTTGCGGATACTTCTGTTGTTTATTTTCCCTCGTGGCATATATCTTCATATATATATATATATATATATATATATATATTATATATATATATTATATATATATATATATATATATATATATATATATATATTATATATATATATATACATACATGTAATATATATATATATATATATATATATATATTATATATATATATTACCCTATATATATATATATATATATATATATATATATATATATATATATGTTTATATTATATTTTATATATGTACAGGGTGTAACCCGAAGTTTACAATTGATCGGAAATGGAGACGTCGTTTTGAGTAGAAAATTTTCTATAGATATATGCATTTTAAGACATCATTTGTCAGTGAGGCAAATATTTAAATCAACCGTTATCATTAAAAGGGCAAGTAAGCTGCTGCATGCGGGATGCATATTACCAAAGAGTACATGCCGTAGGCGACAAGGGCCTGCTTGGCCAACCACAGCTCAGAAAAAAAAGTGACGTAAAATGAAATCTTCCCCTTTTCTGCCCATCATCAGAGGAGGACAAATGATGTTGGAAAAGTTGTGCGCATTTCAGAAAAGAAGTACACAAACAACTTTATTTATTTTGTTCTTATTATCAATATCCATGTATAAATAAATTGCTACATCAGAATTATTATTTTTATCATTACATTTCTTGCAACAATGGTGTGGCTGC
>NC_061109.1:34873968-34888968 GCF_015104395.2 Macrobrachium nipponense
TGTGTGTGTGTGTGTGTGTGTGTGTGTGTGTGCGTATGTGTGTGTGTGTGTGTGTGAGTGTTTGTGTGTGCGTGTGTGTGTTTTGAATTTCAAAATAAAGTTACTTTCTATTTACTTTTGGTATTTCAAAAATTCGTAGACAAAATTCGATACAGAAGCATAAGTTTAAATTTTCAGTTTAGAGATACGATTGTAGAGAAAAAGTTAAAGTATTTATATTGAAAATCCAGAGGTTTTATCAATTTCAAGTATATTAGTCTTGATAACGAGAAATGTAATTATTTCTTAAGCAAAAAAACTAGACAATGGTGTTCATAAAAGTATTTGTTCCAAGAAACAAAAATAAAAATAAAATAATTTTGAAAAGGCAATATTATGAAAAGAGAGGCTCCTTTAAAGAGATTTGTTGATAAATAAAACTCAAGTTAATACAGAATCTAATATAAAGGCACATGAATACACTTAGAGATGTACATGTCAAAATATCCATGTACTGATTACTATGTGCTGCAGTCTGCAGACATATAGCAAACATAAATAAATCTCTGTAACATGTCACAATCATTCTGACCTGTAATTAGCATACTTATTTACATTGTACACTCTAAGTTAGGCTAGCAAGTAAAACTAACTTAGACTTTAATAGCTATCCATGACTAGAGTTGTATTTCATAGTCTGTGGAAGGGAAAAGATAGAAAAATCAGTATTCCTGAAGGTCATGCCAAGTTAGGCTACCTTCGCTCAGCTAAGGTTAGTCTATGGTAGGCTACCCTTGGTTATTTTATGATCAACCTTGGTAGATTGTCTAGTTGGTCAAGTTTACTTGAAGGCTAGCTAGTTGGTAAAGTTTATAATGACATAGCTAAAATTGAAGATTAGCCTACCTTCAAGTATTTGACAGATCAAATTCAGCTGAGTTGTCTGCATATGGGGAGGTTGGAGAATTTATCAATGACATGGTTAATAACGGAATAACACTTCATTAACACTTAAAACTGCAGCAGCCCTATGGCTAGACCTCATGATAATATGAACATTGTTTTGTTAGTAGTAGGGAAAATTGTCAGACTTCACCATGGTTATATGGATTGACAGTAACCCTACATTCTAATTTATTAGGCTACATGAATTTGGTTATTTTCGGTAGATTCCACCCACCTCCTACATTGTAATTTATATTTGTTTTGGGTAAAACACGTGAAAGCAAGATATTTTTTCTCAATATGTACATTACCCGTGCAAATGCACAATAACAGAGGAAAAAAATTATTAAATTACGATAAGTATGCATATTTTTTTAAGTTCTTTGTTGATGTTTCCACTGTCACAAAAAGTTGCTCTCATTTGTTCTTGACTCCTCCCCATTGCTCACTGTGACAATTTCCTCCTACATGTACAGTAGCTCAACCTGCTAATTACAGCCTTGTATGTCCATGCAATGTAATATAATTGGTTAACAGATTTTACAGTCACAGTTCTTATATATTTTTTTTACTAAGTTTTGATTGGCTTTTCATGAATGATGACAGGTTCTTCCAAGCAAAAAACTTTCAGTTCAAGACTAATGTGGTACTATCACGATTTATACGCAATAATGAAGAAAGTTTATCCTTTTTACGAGAACACGCGGTGTTACCGAGAGAAGTGAAGTAGCCCAAGATTTTGGTAAAAAAAACTTATCATAACGTTAATTATTTTATTTGCTCAAAAACCAGGCACATAGTTGACTGTGAACTAACACTCGTTTACTTGGGTTTTTTTCAACACTATTCTTGGGACTTTCATGGATAAAAAATGTCACTATCATGTGAAATATGTTTGTATGTTCTTTTGTTTGTTTGGGTTTTTTGCTTTGCAATGAACCAGTGGTTATTCGGCAATGGGACCAACGGCTTAACGTGACTTCTGAACCACGTCGACAGTGAACTTCCATCACCAGAAATACACATCTCTCACCCCTCAGTGAAATCCCCGAGAATCGAACTCGCGGGCACCGAGGTGGCAAATCAAGACCGTACCGATCAAGCCACTGAGGTGCTACGTGCATGTTCTTTTGTGATCCTGTTTCTGTATGGAACACAGTTGACGGCCCCGCACTGGAAGCCAGAAGTGGCTTTGTTGCTGCTGGTCTCTGTAGCCGCTGCCACTGCCATTTCTGAGAATCATCCCACAACAATGCACGCGATCGTCACTTGTCTGTCCAACCTCTCATCTTTATATCTATGGCTAGAACCGACCCATTTTCTGTTGTTCCACTTAGTTGTTAATGAATTACTTGGAAATATTTCAGGAGGCGGAAAACCTTTAATTGCGCTTCAGAACTTATGTATCAAAATGTTTTGATACAAATGTAAGGCTGTGAGCCGTAGCATTTCCTTTGTACTTCGGCATTATTGCAAGCAGTTGAAGAGCTCCTCTTCATTTCCTTTCTAATGCAAGATATCGTGAAATAAAGCCTGTCTGGTCAATAAATGCATATAGTTTCTCTTCTCTCTCTCTCTCTCTCTCTCTCTCTCTCTTAACGCACACTCCTTTATCATACACAGTAATATATGATATATATATATATATATATATATATATATATATATATTATATATATATATATATATATATATATATATATATATATATATATATAGTATATATATATATATATATATATATATATATTCTACACACACGCACACAAGTATATGATTGATTAGTGATTAGTACTCACATAAAAGCATACATTTGATCATTTTCTTCACCGAAATTGCTGAAATCTATATTTGAGAATAGGGGTAACATTTGTTGCATTTGATGCTTATTTTTGTTCTGTACACAATTTCAAGCACATAAAATAAGGTATAATAAAAAAGTTTTAGTAAAACCGGATAGAGGAAAATTAAAATGAATTGGATGCTAGTGCCTATTGAATTTTTCTTTCGAGAATTGAATGAAGTCTAAACATTTAAAAATAAAAAATAGCCCGACTTTCTAGCCACCATTGAAAGTCATGAAAATTTTACTTACTTTTCTTTTATCAAAATATATCACATCTGGTCACGAAAAAACAGATCTCGAGTTTAATTATATATAAGCTTAACGGAAAATGTATACAACTGGACATCAAATACCATACCTTTCTCTCGTTTCTTGTTTGTCTAGTTCTGAAACCTTGTAACGAGAACGTTGCCAGACGCACGGTTATGGCTGACCTTCAATAAAATTAAAACTACTGAGGGTAGAGGACAGCAATTTGGTATGTTTGATGGTCGGAGAGTGGATGATCAACGTGCCGATTTGCAGTCCTTTGGCCTCAGTAATTTTTACGATCTGATGGCTGACAGGAAAAAGTGCGGACGGAGAGACAAAAAGCCACCTCAGCAGTTTTTTTATACAGAAAACCAACAAAGTTCCAAGTACTTCTCTAGGAACAAATGCCCTAAAGAGATTTCCCAAAGAACCAAAAGAATCACTTCACCTTCATCATTATCACCTTCACTCGGCTTCTCATTTCCATCGTCTTCCACATCGTCATCCCGAACGACAGCTTAGTCGTTATCATCGTTGCAATCATCTTCACCGTAATTATCTTCAAAGGCTCATCAGGGATGTACCGGGAAGGAATCCGGCCATCCATCATAACAAACAGGGTTATTAATCTTCTGGCGTCTTTGATCCATCGGTCTCTTCCCACGGTGCGTTTCTTTTTTAATTACTGCTGACTGCGAGGCGGAAGAAAGCAACGGCGGATGAAGCTGCAGTTTGGGAACTTATTTACATCCTGTAAAGACACTTTCTGGAGAAAAGTTATGTCTTTCACAGGAGAGTAATGAACAGATAAGTAACGTCAGTTCAGGTTGAGTTATATCAATGGTTAATTACTAGGTTTGTAATTGTAGACCATAAAGATTCTAGAAACAAAGGACAATTGAATTTATACGAATAGACAGATTTTTGCTGTTCACGAGAGCTAAGGAATATTAACTGATTTTCGTGCCTCGATTTTTTCCCTCTCTGCTACTAAAATCTAGTGAATAGTAATTGGTTTTCCTAATTACTTTTTGTGCTTAAAAATATGTAATATTTAAAGATTTTACGGAGCAGGCACCTCAGAACTTTGGAATTAGCTGATTTGCCAAATTGGAAGTCATTCAAAAAGCAATGACTATCAGTTAATTTACAATTTAGTATTTAATTGATATCCTGGGAAAAAAGTTGTTAATGCAGTCCAGATTACAGATTTTATTACATTCAAGAATGCAATACGCTTGAGAAGTGACTTCCATTCTAAAATGTCACAGAAACGAGGGGTTTGGAAGTTTAGTTAATATTAGGTATTTACACATTGTTAGGTTTGGTGGTAGTTTCCCCGGAACAATAGTCTTTAGATTGTTCCTTGTGATGTTTGCTACACCTGTTGACTTGTTCTTGTGTTGTGTGTGTGTGTGTGTGTGTGTGTGTGTGTGTTTTAAGGTAAGAGGAGTTGATGTCTGGCACTCTGCATTTAATTTCTTCAGTCAGTAGGAGACCATCTTAGAGTCAAAGTGCCTCAGTGGCGTGATCGGTATGGTCTTGGCCTGCCACTTTAGTGGCCGCGAGTTCGATTCTCGGGCATTCCACTGAAGGGTGAGAGATGTGGATTTCTGGTGATAGAAGTTCACTCTCGATGTGGTTCGGAAGTCACGTAAAGCCGTTGGTCCCGTTGCTGAATAACCGCTGGTTTCATGCAACGTAAAAACTCCATACAAACAAACATCTTAGAGTCAGTAACGAGTCTGTGTCATGGTGACCTGAGG
This sequence comes from Macrobrachium nipponense, assembly GCF_015104395.2. NCBI lineage: Eukaryota > Metazoa > Arthropoda > Malacostraca > Decapoda > Palaemonidae > Macrobrachium > Macrobrachium nipponense. The sequence goes on from NC_061109.1 coordinate 34,878,757, forward strand.
AGTCAGTAGCGGAGAGTCAGTATGAGAGCAGCATCGAGTCAGTACTGTATTAGTACTTAACTGCAGGATTTCGAGAACCTCTTCGTTTGTGTGTACGACCTCGTCCTTGGGAGGAACCTCGTCCTTTTTCGAGACCTTGCCCTCTTGGTTAACCTCCTTTGTGTGTGTGTCTGTGATCTCGTCCTAGCATCGCAGCCTCGCATGTTTCGGAGTGTTACCTCATCTGTATATCGGATCTCGTCCGAGTTTTGCAACCTCGCTTTGTAAGGAATTAACCTAGTTATGTTTATTTCCTATTGTTTGTGTGTAAGATATTTTATTTTGTAGTATTTTGCAGGAATAATGTGTTTAAGGTTACCTCATTAATGCTGTTGCTGAAGTAGTAACTATTTTGGACGTGTGCTTAGTGTCAATTTTGCTTTACCTATAATTCCAGATTTAATTACGGAGGTTATATGATTTGTACTGACTCAGTTTAATGTAATTTACTGACTGTTTAATGTAGTAACTGAAGTAATTCATTTTATGTATTTACTGACTTTACTGTAATGCTTGTGCTGTTAATGGTCATTATTGATGTTTAATTATTGATTTTTCTAATTTACATAGGGACTCTATTTTTGGCTTTCATTGTTATATTTCTTGTGTATAAATATTACTGACTATTTTTTTTTTTATATAAATTTACTCACTAATAAAGTTACGATTGAGCTATTCATGTGTTTTACTTACTCATGCGCTGTTTCTTGACCATTTGTGTACGGACTCTGTGATGTTATTTTGTAACTGTTTTTCATGCTCATCTATTTACGAACCTGATTTATTTGTATAAATGTAAATGACTCCAAATGTAAATTTTGTTAATAAAAATTAGTCTGAAGGTCATCATTTGGTTTCGTTTAGCTCCTTCCTCCATTGTTTCCCTTCAATTACTTTCAGATTTTTTCAGTCCTGATATTTTTGTTTAAGAACCTGTCGAACCCAAAAAGGGTTTGTAACATTCAAATAGTGAAATAATAAAATTCAAATAGTGAAATATTCAATGTCTGGGCTGCTTATAAACCTTCTATTCCTACATCTTCCCCCATATTAGTTAATTTTACAGTTTATCAAACTTTATACCCCACAGTGGGTTAGTTCCGTCAGAGCTCTTCATGCGGTGCACTGTAGGCTTTACTTACGGTTCTCTACAGCGATATTTCGGCCCCTAACTGCAATTCTCAAAATCCCATGCTCACTATTTGCCGTTAGCTTCCTTATATACTCAAATGGTCTGTCCTACGCAAGATACAAAAACACTTCGACCCCAAACAACTCCGCTATCGCCAACGACAAGCCGAACTGACTGCTTCTCACCCTGAATGCCTTCACTGGCTGACTGATTCTAAGTTTCTAGCTCTGAATGCCTTCACTGACTGACTGCTCCTGACAGACTCCGAATGCTTGGCGACCAAGCCACTCAACGAGCCAAAATGCCTGGCAGACAAGCAGCTCACCCGCCAACCACTCATTCTTCACACCCTCTCTCTCTCTCTCTCTCTCATAACGAAAAAAAAAAACAGGCAAAAACCTTCCTCATACTATATTAACAATAATAATAAACATAAAAATACAACATAACAAATACACAAAACATCCAAGATATTTCCTATCGCTTCCGACGACCGCAAATAACCCAACGAGACAGCAGACGAAACAACAAGCCGCTCTCGCTTTCTCTCTCTCTCTCTCCCTCTCACACTCTCTCTCTCTCTCTCTCCCCCCCTCTCTCTCTCTACTCTCTCTCTCTCTCTCTCTCTCTCTATCACTGTCTCTCTCTCAATCAACCCTCGAGAATGTTGTCAAATGCAAGCAATTCATCAATTCCCCCATACTGCGAGGTTGTCCTTCAATACCTTGCAGACTTTTCTTCTCTCAATTTCCTTTTTGTATGACGTGGTAAGTCCAACACTAGGCATTTGGTCTAAATTCTATATTCCATTCCATAAATCTTTGTTTCCTAAAAGTCCATGCAAACCTAATGACTTTTGGCATTTATAAACCTCTCCATCTTCAAAAGCAATTTAATGTTAGATAATTTTGCCGTTTAATCGTCCATTAGCATACTCACACACCGTACAAAAAAAAAAAAAATAAATAAAAGAGAGAGAGACAGAAAGGAACATAGACGGGAGGAGAATTAATTTCTTATTTGGCAAGCTAGTTAGAAAATCATCACGTGTAATTCTATTTAATTTCCAATAAACCAAAATCAGCGTGTAAAAACCCCAATATTCGGCTACCTCTGACCCCACTTCAAGTTGTTCGATTTGGTTGTTAGGGAATTACTAATGCTATATCGGGTGGCGAAAAACATTTAATTGTGTTTGAAACCTTATATCAAAGGGTGTTCCTCTGTTAATTCAATCGTGAGTTTTTTTTTTTTTTTTTTTTTAACGGCGAATTAAGGTTTGTTATTGAAAAGAGGTTGTTTTTTTATATAAAAAAAATTGCTTATACAAGATCTACATTTCATTTCTTACCCTGAAAGACCATTAACTGAAAATTATATATATATATATATATATATATATATATATATATATATATATATATATATATATATATATATATATATATTATATATGTATTTTTATCACATCACCGTAATTCTTATACATTCATCGAGCTGCAATGTCCTTTAATATCGAATTCTCTCTACCTCAGAATTAATACATTTTCATATATGTTAACCAACTGGATATTTTTTTAGTTGATAATAATTCCGTCGTTTCGTCGGTTCAAACCACCGCCCAGTGAGCTGAGGAGAAATCAGGACTCCAGTAACATTATCGACTCGGCCAATAAGTGAGGCATATAAGTTGATATTAACTCCGACCTTACAAATCTCTGTCAACACAGGTATTTGTAATTAGAATCGATATCCAACCCCCATCCGCCATGTTGACCAAGTCGAATGTTTACCGCACGTTAAAGGTTTTTTATTAATTTTTATCACATCACCGTGATTTATATACATTCGTGTTTACATATATATATATATATATATATATATATATATATATATATATATATATATATATATATATATATATATATATATATATATATATATATACATATACTATATATATATATAATATATATATTATATATATATATATATATATATATATATATATATATATATAAATATATATATATATACATATACATATATATATGATATATATATATATATATATATATATATATATATATATATATATATATAGATATATATATATGATATATATCATATATATATATATCTATATATATATATATGATATATATCATAGACTATACTATATATATATATATATATATATATATATATATATATATATATATATATATAATATATATATATATATATATGATGATATATATATATATATATATATATATATATATATATATATATATATATATATATATATATATATATATATATATATATATATCATATATAGTATATATATATATATATATATATATATATATATATATATATATATATATATATATATATATATAACATATATATATATATATAATATCTATATATATATATATATATATATATATATATATATATATATATATATATATATATATGCTTAAAAATCACAGTAGATGCACGTGACTTTATTAACCCTTAAACGCCGACTGGACGTATTTTACGTCAAGATAAATTGTCTGTCGGGTGCCGACTGGACGTATTTTACGTCGACATACGAAAGTTTTTTTTTAAATTCGCGGAAAAATACTTATAGGCCTACCAGCCTAAAACTTTTGAATCACGCGGCCTTGTGGGGGATGCTGGGGAGGCTACGGATCAAGGCCTTGTTTTGTTTTGAAGCGTGACCCAGGTGCGCATAGGCGATATCCCTTCTTCTCGCTCCAGCCAGCATCAGTAGCGCACCATCCGAGAGCGATCTTTCGTGAAAAGTGTGTTTTTTCTGGACTTGTGCAAGACTTTGAGCATTTGGGTTGCTACAGAACATTCATCAGTATGTCTCAACGACGTGTGAACCGTGAAAGGCGCGTTTTTAACCCGTCGGAAAGAAATGGGATCGTGTAAGGCGAGTTTTGGACCTGGATGCTGGCGAGGGGCCAAGCACCCAGCATGACCCCCGCGCCTCAAGCCGTTCTGTGCGGCCACGTGTGCTGAAAGTGTTTCAGGAACACATCGTATGCCTTTGGTTACCCCTAGGAAGCATGTGGGCGTCCTTAGGGGCATTCGTAGGCATTTGGGAGGCCTCCAACCAAGGGACATAGACGAGTATCTTTCGGAGCTTGATTGGGAAACATGTCGCAAGTCCTCATTTTGATGGCGGATGGTCATCGAGTGATGAGGACATCAGTCGCCGATGAAAGTGAGGATGAATATATGCCCCCAATGTCCGTTCGAGGCTCACATCCCGAAAGTGAGCTCGAATTCAGTGGGTTCAGTGCTTACGAAGAGAAGGCTGAGGAGGAGGGAGGGTGGGGATACGGCTCAAGTTTTTTATCGCAGAGGACGATACAGAAAGTGAGGGCCTAAGTGAGGGTGATGGGCCAACGGGGGTGGGTAGTGTGCATCGTCCCCGCACCCGTGCGCGTGCATGCGCACGGGCACAGTAGAAGGTCGGCTCGTCGCGCCAGCCAAGGTGAAGGTCGGTCGTCGGAGAGTGACGCGGGGTGGACGGAGGACCCAACCCCTCCTAACAGTACCCCTTCACGGCAACCCCTGGGATGACCGTACCAGTACCCCTGACTGTTTTGGGGGTTCATCCAGCTTTTCCTGACGCGGGAATTGCTGGAATACCTGGTACACGAGACGGTGGACTACGCTCGGTACTGCCGGTATGAGCTGAGGACGACCTTGTCGTATTACTGGCGGGGTTGCAACCTCATTGACATGGCGCATTTTTTGGGGCTCCACATTTATTTTGGTATGACACCTGCTGTCGACGTCAGGCAATATTGGAGGAGAATGATTTTTTATGTTATGCGAATGTTGCCTGGCTTTATGTCCCCATGATAATTTCCTGGCGTTGGACAGGTACTTCAACGCCTTCAACCGAAGGGCCATACCCCGGAATAACAGTGATCGCCTCATTTTAGTGCCTACAGTGTTGGATTATATCCGTGAGCGGTGTAGTAATCTCGTGATTCCTGGAAAGAACCTGTCTTTGGATGAGGGGATGATGCCTTACAAAAGGACGTCTTAGTATAAAAGTGTATAACCCCAAGAAGCCAAAGAAATATGGTGTGAAATTCCTTCTCATTACCGAGGCCAACACTGGATACGTTGTGGACTTTTCAGTGTATACCGGGGTCTTTCTCCACGCTGCGTGACACTGTATTCAACCTTGTGGGACGTTTCCGTAACCAGGGATATCACCCTGTTTATGGATAATTATTATAACTCGGTTATCCTGGCCCAGGAAACTGTATGAAGCAGGTGTTCACATCAGTGGTACCCTTCGTTGGTGCGTGGGGCCCCGAATGTCCTCAAGAGGTTCGCTAGTCATCCGCAACACCTGGCAAGAGGAGAGACAGAGTGGCGGCGGAAGGGCGCTGTCTTCGTCATCTGTTGAAGGGTGTCCGACTCGTTCCCCAATATGACCTTACGACGAATCATGAACCCATCCAAGGAGATCGTACAGCGGAAAGAAGACACGTCGACAGGGCCGAGTTGTGTTTGAGGAGTTTCGTACCGAGGCGGCTTACTGTCATTGGGCACTACAACAGGCACATGGGAGGAGTTGATCTCTTTGATCAGGCTCATCCAGTACTATCCCTTCGCCAGGAGAACGCCAGAAGGTGGACACAGAAGCTCCTCAAATACATCCTTCAGTTGGCCCTCCAAAAGGCCTACATACTGTACTGTGGGTACCGCGGTGACAATCTTCCGAGGTTGACCCACTACAGTTTCCTAGAGGTAGCCGGGAATGCCCTCATCAACTTCGATCCCGATGAGTGGCCTTCCATAACTGACCCCCTGCCCCGAGCTGCAGATCTGCCCCTAGAGGAAAGGGCAGATAGGAGGGCCAACTTTGCTCGACCTGCCGCCGCCCCTGCTGCCGCCGCCCTGCTGACGACGCCCCTGCTGACGACGCCCCTGCTGCCGCCGCCCCTGCTGACGACGCCCCTGCTGCCGCCGCCCCTGCTGACGACGCCCCTCTTGCTGTCGGCCCCGCCGCCCCTGCTGACGACGCCCCTCTCTCTGCCGGCCCCGCCATCACCGCTTCTCGTCGGGTAGTGGGACCCTGCGTGTCGGCTGCAGCCAGGGGAACACATACTGGAGGCCTTAGAAGGGCGAAGGCAGAAAACGGTGGTGCCCGGTTGTGCCATATGAATGGCAGAAGGAGAGACACCCGGTTCTTCTGTCGTCTCTGCAAAGTTGCTCTTTGCAGTTAGGTGAGTGTGACCGAAAGTACCACACTAAGGTCATGTAATTGGAGCGCGCCCCCTAAACCAACAGCGGAGGGCGCACGGGGCCGCCGGGTCCATCAGCAGTAAGGCGCGCGTCTCCCTCCTCCACCTGTACCTCGTCATGTCAGTGGAAAAAAAATGCAAGACTCTTCAATGGAGGAGGGAGAAAACAAGAATAGAACGAAGGAGTCAGGATTACGAGTGAGTATTCTGCATTTATTATTTTTATATTTAGTTTTATATTTATTACAATTTTTATATATCTGAATGTGTGCATGATAAAATAATAATAAGACATTTCATTGTATGCGAAACAGAGAAGTGTCACCTGCATTCCTTTTTATTATGTATTGGTACCAGATCGAAGAATGTAACATATATTTTTTTACGTTTTATATATTATAGATTATATATATTATCTATATATATATATATATATATATATATAATATATATAAATATATATATATAATATATATATATATATATATATATATATATATATATAAGTCATATCACCATTTTCCGTGATTCATATACATCTATCGAGCTACAATGTCCTTTAATATCTAATTCGCTCTACCTCGGAATTAATATATTTTCATATATGCTTAACCGAAGGGGAATTTGTTCTCGAAGAAATAGACTTGCCTGGACCAGGGCGCGAAACCCCTGGTCCAGGCAAGTCTATTATCGAGAAAAAATTCCCCTTCGGTTAAGCATATATGAAAATATATTAATCCGAGGTAGAGCGAATTAGATATTAAGGACATTGTACCTCGATATATATAATATATATATATATATATATATATAATATATATATATATATATATATATATATATATATATCATCTATATATATATATATATATATATATATATATATATATATTTATATATATATATATATATATATATATACATATATATTAAATATAAAATATTTTTTTTGGGGGGGTAAGCAAATTACTTACAGTCTAGTAATATTCAATCATTTACCTTCACTTTAAAACAAATTGCAAGTCTCTAGAACAATATCTCGATTTATGGTGAATATTTGAAAAAAAATATTTTTATTCCCTCCGCGCGCCGATTCTCGGCCGAAAATCTCCGAAACGCGTAGGTCACATTCTCCTAATATTTGTGCCTTTTCATATTACGCTTATTTTATAGTTTTATATATGGAAACGTGCGCAAAAACATGCACAATATAACAAAAAATATTGAATGGTTGTAGCATTTGATCATTTTTTGAAATATTTGCATATAAAGTACGATAAGTACGAAAAAAACACGATCGGTCAACTTTGACTCAACAGAAAAGGTCAAAAAACGCATTTATAACATAAGAATCTTACAGTCTAGTAATATTCAATCATTTATCTTAATTTTAAAACACATTGCAAGTCTCTAGAGCAATATCTCGATTATGGTGAATTTTTGAAAAAAATATTTTTTTCCCCTCCTCCTGCGCCGATTGTTCTCGCCGAAAATCTCCGAAACGCGTAGGTCACATTCTCCTAATATTTGAGCCTTTTCATATTACGCTTTTTTTTAAAGGTTTATATATGGAAATGTGCGCAAAAACATGTAAAATATAACAAAAAATAATTGGAAGGTTGTAGCATTTCTCATTTTTGAAAATATTTTTGATATAAAGTACGTTAAGTACGAAAAAAAACTACGATCGGTCAACTTTGACTCCAAACAAAAGGTTAAAAAACGCATTTATAACATAAAATTCTTACAAGTTCTTTAATATTCAAATCATTTATCTTCATTTTAAAACATATTACAGTCTATTAGAACAATATCTCGATTTACGGTGAATTTTGACAAAAAATATTTTTTTTCCCACCGCGCGCCGATTCTCGGCCGAAAATCTCGGAAACGCGTAGGTCACATTCTCCTAGTATTGAGCCTTTTCATATTACGCTTTTTTTTAAAAGTTTATATGATGGAAATGTGCGCAAAAACATGCACAATATAACAAAAAATATTGAAAGGTTGTAGCATTTCTCATTTTTGAAATATTTGCATATAAAGTACGATAAGTACGAAAAAAGCTACGATCGGTCAACTTTGACTCAACCGAAAAGGTCAAAAAACGCATTTATAACATAAAAATCTTACAGTATAGTAATATTCAATCATTTATCTTAATTTCAAAACATATTGCAAGTGCTCTAGAACAATACCTCGATTTATGGTGAATATTTGAAAATATATTTTTTATTCCCTCCGCGCGCCGATTCTCGGCCGAAAATCTCCGAAACGCGTAGGTCACATTCTCCTAATATTTGTGCCTTTTCATATTACGCTTTTTTTTTCTTTAGAGGTTTATATATGGAAATGTGCGCAAAAAAACGTGCACAATATAACAATAAATATTGGAAGGTTGTAGCATTTATCATTTTTGGAATATTTGCATATAAAGTACGATAAGTACGAAAAAAAACTACGATCGGTCAACTTTGACTCAACCGAAATGGTCAAAAAACACATTTGTAACATAGAAATCTTACAGTCTAGTAATATTCAATCATATATCTTAAATTTAAAACATATTGCAAGTCTCTAGAACAATATCTCGATTTATGGTGAATATTTGATAAAAAAAAATATTTTTATTCCGTCCGCGCGCCGATTCTCGGCCGAAAATCGCCGAAACGCGTAGGTCACCATTCCTCCTAATATTTGAGCCTTTTCATATTACGCTTTTTTTAGAGTTTTATATATAAAAATGTGCGCAAAAACATGCACAATATAACAAAAAATTATTGGAAGGTTTTAGTATTTCTCATTTTTTTTATATTGAATATATATATATATATATATATATATATATATATATATATATATAATATATATATATATATACATACATATATATATATATATATATATATATATATATATATATATATATATATATTATATATATATGTATCTATATGAAGATGAAAGGCCATAAAACACATTTAACGTTGCCACCTAATTTCGAGCACTTCTGTGCTCTTGGTCACTGGTAAAATATGGACATAGAATGTCTTACAAGAGTATATATACAATACAAAACATAAGTAGGTGTGGCAGTAAGTCACTGTTTGGTGACCCAGGAAGGGTGGAAATATTAAACTATTCCCTGGTGATTTTCTGGACTCCCCCGGCTGGCGACTCGTCCAGTGGTCGGATGTTCTTGGACACCTGCTTGAGGAGCGGACTAAGTATTAGTTCGTCGATGTCGTCCGATCTCCAATGTCCTCCTGACAGGTTCATATTGTTGGTTTGATTGATGATAGCAGATTCAGCATTTCTCCTTTTGTACGCACAGATACTTTTTGAAAATCAGCTCCGTCCGACTCCACTTAATTAGTATGGCCTTTGTCCCTAATATGTAAGAAAATCCCCAAGTTCTCTGATGCATACCCGCACTGATCCTTTGTGTTCTGCTAATCTTTGCGAGGTGGATCTACCGTTTTTTCCCCGACGTAAAATCTCATCACAATTTGCTACACGGTATCTTGTAAGCACTGGCTTATATATATATATATATATATATATATATATATATATATATATATATATATATATATATGTATGTATATATATATATATATGTATATATATATATATATATATATATATATATATATAAATATAATGTATATGTATACATATTGTATTTTCACACCGTTTTAAGACAAGTAAAATGTACAAAAAAACGCAATAAATAAAAAAGAA
>NC_061109.1:34893968-34916468 GCF_015104395.2 Macrobrachium nipponense
ATACACAACACACACACACGCACACACACATACACACACACACACACACACACACATATATATATATATATATATATATATATATATATATATATATATATATAAAAGGGCGTAACACGAGTTTATGAAAATATCTTGGGAAAGGAAAGAAAAAGATATTCTGAGCAGAAAATGTTCCATAAACACGTACATTTTAAGGCATGAATTTTTTAAAATAATAAGATAACCTTTATTCTTAAATGGACGTGTAAGATGGCGCGTAAAGGATGTTGGAGTAGTCACGGAGATGAGGAGGGGGATGGAACTGATCAGTTCCCTTGTTACTCTAACAGCTTCGTTTTTCCTCCAAGAGCATGTCCGTGTTGCAAGTGCTAGATTCCTTATTCATTTTGTGAGCAAGAAACTAGAGACAATGCCTTACCATTCCAGTAATGTAGAATGTTATAAAATAAGGAAATCGGCTATAAATTAAATGTATTGTTTAGTTACTGAACAAAGGGGAAGTATGCACACATCATAGAAACCTTCTCTCTCTCCATCAGTGGTATCCATCGGACTCAGATATGGAAAAGAGAAGTAAGCATAATGGAATCTACCCACCATCAAAGACAGGCCCATTCATTACACGCCGATCAAAGATTTAAAACATACTTTCAAAAACCTCTCCTTCTCCATCAAAAGTATTCATCACACACCAGTCGAAAGGAAAAACACACATAAGGAAATGCATCTGTCTCTGTCAGATGAAAAAGACTTTCTTGATATGTAATGCTAATCATTAATATTAGATTAAGGTGAAGTCTGCTCACAGGTGATTTACTGATTGAAGAGGCAGTAATGTTACATTTTTCAAAAACCAATGATAAAAAGTCATAATTAAAATATTATAAATCTAGTTGCCTAATGCACTTCTTCACTCCACCCCCCCCCCCCCCCCCCCCCCCCCCCCACACAACCATTCACATATCTATAACTACTCAGACATCGCGTACGCCATCTTGGCTGAGGGCAGCATTAAGGAAAAAAAACGGTTATTCTAAAAATTAACCTTACTGACAAACGAAGCCTTAAATTGTATAAGTTCATAGAACATTTTCTGCCTAGAGTGACTTTTTTTTTTTCATTTCCCGAAACATTTTAATAATCTCCTGTTACACACTGTAAATATATATATACTGGGTGTTTCGAAATTAGAGGCTACCTATTCAAGGAAAGGGAAAGAGCCAAGTGACCACAACAGTTTGTACATGGCCAGACAAAACACTTAGGCCAGAGAGAGAGGAAGCGAAGAAACATTAGAGTTTAAGCCTGGAGAGAGGTGCTTGATAAATAAGACTATATATAAATATATAGATATATATATATATATATATATATATATTATATATATATATATATCTTATATATATATATATATATATATATATATAATATATATCTAATAAAAGGAGCCCATAAACACCAAAATGTAGAGAGAAAAGTACTATATTTCAGAGACTGCTGTCTCTCTCTTCAGGTATATGAATGAGAAAAGTTTACAGAAAAGGTGGTATTTATACCAAGAGATTCGTCCACAAGTAAGCCAATTTAGGTCACCCCGCTGATAATCTTCCTTTAATCTTCTTAAGCGTTGTTGAATGAACACTGCGTCGACGATGTCCGATGTCCAATTCCCTTTTGAGATGTTCATTACCTGCTTCTCTTTTATTAAGGCGATTCCATCATTTGACTCTTGTACCGGCAGTTGCTGCTATAAATTACACGTGACATATTCCAGTTTATTCTATGGTTATGTTCATTTATATGGTTGAAAATAGCCGAGTTCTGTTGTCCATACCAAACTGACCGTTTGTGTTGTATTAATCTCTGGGGAAGTGATTTACCTGTAAATCCGATGTAAGATTGGTCACAGTCCTGGCATGGGATCTCATATACCCCAGAGTCTTTGGGCGATGTCTTTTGTTGGACGTTAATCAGGGATTTGGCTAAGGTATTTGGGTAGGTAAATGCAAAAGGGTTGGATTTCCCAAGGGTGTGAGTTACTCTCTTAATCGTCTCCAGGTGGGGAATTTTTATTTTATTGTTGGGTGTGTCTCTGGTCCTTGTCTTTAGGGGGTCGGTAGAAAATTACGTTTGCTTTTTGAATTGCTTTCTCAATTATATGGTCAGGATACTTTAAACGATGAAAGTTGCTTGCGAATTAGTTCAAATTATTTTTCCAGGAAATCTGGGGAACAAATTCGTAAGGCTCTTAAGAATAGGTTGCTAGCTAGACCTATCTTGATAGTATTGTCATGATAGCTAAAGTAGTGAATATATGAAAGTGAGAACGTTGGTTTTCTGTATATGGTAAATTTGTATTCTGTGTGTCTCTGATTATTAAAACATCAAGAAAAGGAATTTTGTTGTCTGTTTCCCATTCAACTTTAAATTTGATGCTGGGCACTAATGCGTTTAATTTTGAGAGGAATTCATTAAAATTACCCCACCCTTATTATCCCAAAAATGTTAGTATGTCATCCACGTATCTCATCCACAGCATGTTTTTGGGTTTTATTGCATTTATTACTGTAGTTTCAAAGTATTCCATGTACAGATTGGCTAAAATAGGACTTAAAGGACTACCCATACTACACCCGAATTTTTGCTTGTAGAATGATTCCCCGAATGAAATACGTTATTAGATGCACATAATTCAACTAACTTTATTATTTTGTCAAGTGCCAAAGGGAAATGATCTGAATAGGGGGATAATTTTTCCCTTAAAAACTGAAGAACGTCCTGGTACTGGTACTTTTGTGAATAGGGAGTCTACGTTAAGGCTTAAAAGTTTTATGTTGTGAAGTGTATATGTGCTTCTCTGAATTTGTGACAAAAGTCTTCCGAATGTATGATGTGACTGGGAGAAAAAGTGCCTAAAAAAGGAGAAAAGGAGGCCAGCTAAACCATTTAGAAATTTTGTAATTGAAAGCTCCGGCGCATGAAACGATGGGTCTGAATGGAAGATTGTCTTTGTGAGTTTTGGGAAGACCATAAAAGTAGGGTAATTTAGGATTAATTACTTTAAATTTCTCTCTACTTTTATGGTCTTCCCAAAACTCACAAAGACAATCTTCCATTCAGACCCATCGTTTCATGCGCCGGAGCTTTCAATTACAAAATTTCTAAATGGTTAGCTGGCCTCCTTTCTCCTTTTTTAGGCACTTTTTCTCCCAATACTGTCTTTACCGTCTTGGGGGGGGAAAGTGGGGTGCTGGAAACTTAAATAACACACCCAACTGAAATAGAGGATCTCACAGTAACATTCGTTTACAGATCTGTTACATCTGGAGGTACTTTACAGTACAGTAATATCCATTAAACATCACCCCCCCCCCCCCCCCCACAACCCTTAATTTAATTTACTCCTTCATTCCACAGTGACAGTGGGATTTGTATGAAACTAGAGCACTGGAAATTAAAAATAACCATCCTGACTGATAGTGTAGTGGAAGATAATTGGGGGGGGGGGGGGGGGGTGGGGGGGGGGGGGGGGGGGGGTTGAAGAGGAGGTGGGATGGAATGAGATTATACCAATATAAGCTACGAGGTGATGTTAAGATGAAGCATACACCCCTGACATACTCCGCACTCATAGGATCCCATGTAGATGTTGTAAATACCATCCAATGTAGTGAGAAAAAATATCTTGAAGGATATCAATGAAATCTTTGATGAATTCGGTAGTTACTCCGGTAACGTGTATATATTCTTCACCATCAGTGTTAAAAATTAGTGGGTAATGCATATGAAAGTTGATCTGTTATATATATATAATATATATATATATATATATAATATATATATATATATATATATATATATATATATATATATTATATATATATATATATATATATATAATATATATATATATGTACGGGGAAAATACGGGGATCGGGAAGGACATGGCACATTACATGATTCTTTATTACTACGACGTTTCGAGACAAAGTCCCATCTTCAGGCTAAAGGCAAGAAATAAATATTACATCATTACCAAACAATTAGGAGTTAACGTAAAATTATTATAAAATTAAAGTATTTCTAAGTAAAATTACGAATTAAAAAATCTCAAAGAATGAGTATACATCAATACATAACATATTCAAGAAAAGGAAATGTAAAATCATAAAAAATAAATATTTCTAAGTAAAATTACGAATAAAAACATTAAAACAGAATATATGTATTATACAAATATAAAAATATTAAAAATGAGGAAAATACCTTGCTCAAGCAGAGTCCCGCCGTTCCGTGTCAGGACGGTGGAAAAAAAGTCAAGAAGAGGCAAAGAACAAAGTGACGTGTCTTTATGCTATATACAAAGGTTACTGAGGTAGTATGGTTGTTAAGTGAAGGTACCAGTTTCTTAATTGCCAAACTTTCAAGAACGAGGAGGTGGTGTTCATATGGTGACGTCATAATGACCTTAAAGTTGTTATAATCTATCTCTGCCCTACAGATTCTGGGGTGATTCCTAATATTTGATTGCTCAGGGTGGATAATTTGCTGCCCGTTCGGTAACTTACACCTCTATGAGCATCACATCTCACTTTGAGCAATCGGCGCGTACTTCCTACGTAGGTCTGCTGATTACATCGGCAGCAATTAAATAAATACACTACACCGGATTGCATCAAGGAGGGCAATTTCTCTTTGTGTTTTAGGAAGCTACCAATATTTCTAGGATTTATGCAAGTGAATCTGGTATCAACTGCTGGATAATGGCGGTTTAAAATTTTCCTTAAGGGAGGGCAAAAACTTACCTATCATGTATATAATGTAATTTTAAGATAGTATCTAAATTTCTGTGCTAAATGGACTGGACTAGGTGGATGAAAAAAGATATTGATGGTATTTTTGACGTATTTAAAAAAAATAACCCCGATGGGTAACAATTGCTTTTGAAAAATCCCTCAAGAAATATTATTTCGTCATGGAATAATTTCCAACTTGATGTTAGGTTTATAGCCCTGTGGAGGAGCGTTGATAAAGAATTTAATTTAAAATTATAAAAACAAAAACTGTAGAAATTCAAGCCAAGACCGGTAAAGGTAGGTTTTCCGTAGATCCTATGTTAAAACAGTTATCTTTACGAACTACCATTGTATCTAAAAATGCTAATTGTCCATTTTCTTCTAATTCACAGGTAAATTTTTAATATTTGATGTTTGGAGTTAGCATATTGTAAAAATGAGTCGCTATGATGCCTATCTTTAAACAAAACAAAAGTGTCATCTACATACTTCGGTAAAAAAGTGGTTTAAAAGACGGAGGGCAATTGTCCAGCAGTTCCCTTTCAAATTTGAGCATAAAAATATTGGCGAATGTACAACTTAGGGATTCCCATAACCTACACCCCTCTATTTGCAAATAAATACCTGTCCATTAAAAATGAAAGCAGTGTCCTGCACTGCTAATTTAACATTTCCTAAAATCATCCACGTGTTAAAGTCCACTATATGTAGTATCGTCTTCTGTAAAACAAAAAATAGTATCTAAAATAAAGCTGAAATGTTTTTCTCCACAGTATATTAGTGAAAAGTGCTTCAACGTCGAAGCTTGCCATGGTTAGGTCAGAGTCCTGGCATAAAATACTGTTCTTAAAATCAAGAGAGTTGGTTAGATTATATTCATTTTTAAAATGATTCTCTAATAGAGGTGTCAAGAATTTAGCTATTTTGTAACCTGGTGTAGTATAGGATGAAAAGGATGGGTCTCATAGGGATACCCTACTTGTGTATTTTTGGTAGGCCATACATAACACCCAATGAAGAACCTGTTACATAAAAGATTATTTTCGTAAGTTGTTTGATCTATCGTTTTATTATCTTTCAATGTTTTCAGGAACCGGTTTATTCTGTCCTCGTTTTTTAAAAATTAGTTTGTAGTCAATGTCACCCATGTTTCTAAAAACTTGGTAGCGTCTTTCAGATTGTTTTCCATTTTGTGAATATACTCTGTTTTATTCATTACTAGGAACTGTATCTAATTCACACATCCGGGATTCTCTTGATCTTGTGGAAAAATTAAATAACATTGTACTAAACCCTAGTGATATTTTGTCAGTTTTGATGTATGTTCATTGTTTACAAAAGTCCCTATTGACTCTGTGCTAGAATATTTAAGTAATGAACTTGTACTGCATGAATTGCCTATGTCCGTTAGTCACATAATTTCCTTAATTAAGTTATGTATTTGTGAGAAATCTCACGGGTACATTAGGGGGAGAAGGTTTACTCATAGCACCATACACAATACCTTTACAAATATTGATATCATCAGGGCATAGGTTTTGATTCAATTTTTCTAAATAACAAAAGGATTTTGAGATGTCGACACAGTCCAGGTTACCATTAAATACACCAAAGCTTAACCATATCCCAAAGTGGAAGTAGATGATGCGTTCCGTAACACTTAGAAGCAGACGGTATAGCTTTAATCAGGCGGTTCCTGTCGATTGGAAGAATCGGATGCTGGATTATTGCCACGGAAAATTGAGAAAGTGCTGCAACCGTCTTGAAAGGAAGCTCCAAGTCAAGCTGAAAAATCTATTGCTGAAAGCGACTGGACTAAGCATGCCAACGTGGACTTCATGATTAATTTATCTGACAAAACCAGTGGATAGTGCTACGACAGCGGCTTTGGGATATGGGTTAAGCTTTGGTGTATTTAATGGTAAACCTGGACTGTGGTCGACATCCTCAAAATCCTTTTGTTATTTTAGAAAAAATTGAATCAAAACCTATGCCCTGATGATATCAATATTTGTAAAGGTATTGTGTATTGTGCTATGAGTAAACCTTCTCCCCCAAATGTACCCGTGAGATTTCTTTATCCAGGCTTTTAAGAAAATTAAAGAAGACGAAACAGTGAAGGTGACAAAAGCAGATAAATCTAATGCAGTGGTAATTATGAATAAAAGTGATATATAAGTAAAATAATGACATTGCTAAATGACACTGATACTTATACGAAACTGAGGTCTGACCCTACACAGACAGTAACTCCCATTTTAATAAACAAATTAAATCCATTTTTGTTTTGAAGGGCTTGGACCATTTAATGAAACAGTTTACACCGCAATGCGCCTCCCTACCTTACATGTATGGTTTAGTCAAGACACATAAAATCAATAACCCTATCAGACCAATCATTAGTTCAGTGGGCTCAGTTTCGTATAAATTTATCTAAATGGCTTGTAAAAATTCTTACTCCTTTGGTAGGAAATATTTCTAACACGAATGTTAAAAACAATGTTGATTTTATAAACAAATTGAATAGTTTAAATTTGAATTATGATTTTAATATGGTTAGTTTTGATGTTGTCTCTTATTTACAAAAGTGCCTGTAGATGACTTACTTGAATATTTGGAAGAGGAATTAGAGCGTCATGACATTTCCTTAAGTGTAGAAAAATCTCATTAGTCTCATAAGGTTATGTATCAAAGATAGTAAATTTTGTTTCAATGGGGAATTTTTTGTACAAAAGTTTGGCATGGCCATGGGTAATCCCTTATCTCCTGTCCTTAGCAATATTTACATGGAATTTTTTGAGACAAAACTTTTACCAAGAATTTTGCCCCAAAAAGTTATTTGGTTTAGATACGTGGATGATATCTTCTGTATTTGGCCAGTTCACGAAAACCTCCAGGAATTCCTTAATAATCTCAATAATTTAGTCCCTTCTATAAAATTTACTATAGGAGGAAGAAAGAAATTGTAATTTGAATTTTCTTGATGTAACTGTCCATAGAAATGATAGAAATTTCACCTTTTCAGTCTTTCGAAAATCAACTAATATTGCCTCTTTTGTTCATTACTACTCCAATCACCATCAAAATGTTAAATTCTCTGTTTTTTTCGGGATGTCCAATAAGGCTTTACGTGTCTGTAGCCCGCAGTTTATTGACGCTGAAATTAAAACTATTTATGATATTGCATTGAAACTTAAATACCCAAGGACTTTTGTAGATGTGGTATGGAAAAAGAGCTAGAAAAAACATTTTATTCAACTAATGACAAACTTTAATTTAGTAAGCATAACATTCTAAAATTACCTTATGATGAAAGGTTTTTAGATATTCCTAGAATTTTAAAGCTTTTTAACATAAATGTTGTTTTCAGTAATATTAATGTCAAGAGTTTAGTAATCAAAAATTCTCCTAAAGATTTTCCAGGCTGCATATGTGAAATTCCTTGCAAAAAGTGTGATAAAATCTATTACGGACAGACTGGCAAATCTCTTTCACAGCGTCTTAAGCAACTCAATATTCTGTGAGAACTGGGCAAATATCGAATGCATTATTTGTACATATGAGAGATTTAGACCATCCTATTAACTGGGGAGTCAAGCAAGAGCCTTAGTCCATGTAATGACACAGTTAAAAGGAATATCATTGAATCTTGTTTTTATCAAGTCAAATAATAGAAATGTTCTAAATTTAAGTCTTGGTTTATTTAAACTTGATGCTTTCATAATGAAAAAAGTTGTAGATAATTATAAGCAACAAAATTAATATATTCATTTTTTACATGTTTTGGACTGTAAAGATTATACTTTGTAATTTCGGTTAGGGTCAGAATCTGTTTAAGTTTGTGACCGTGTGATATCCGATAATCCTGGATTATCCCAATTTTAATTTTTACCCTTTTGATAATTAACCATCTGGTATTCCTGATCATGTTTGTACCTGAGGCCTTCCTCTCCGATTGTACTTTAGTACTCCTTGACGATGTCTGAATAAAGACGAAAGCGCTTGGATTCCTGACTATCATTTCCCGTGGTATTGCGCTAGAATATATAGATTATAGATTATATATATATAATATATAATACATATTATTATATATATATACATATATATCATATATACATATTATATATACATATTATTTTATATAAATTATATATATATATAGATATATATATATATATATAAAGGTTTTTTGCCACGAAAGA
The DNA here is from genome assembly GCF_015104395.2 of Macrobrachium nipponense. Taxonomy (NCBI): domain Eukaryota; kingdom Metazoa; phylum Arthropoda; class Malacostraca; order Decapoda; family Palaemonidae; genus Macrobrachium; species Macrobrachium nipponense. The sequence goes on from NC_061109.1 coordinate 34,902,973, forward strand.
AAAAATGAGAAAGCGAGATAGCAAGTACTTTCGGCCCTGTTCGGACCCTTTACTGAGGCAAACTGATTTTACAGAGAACAACATAGTCAAAATAAGGCTTAATATATAAACTGACACTACAAGATTAGCAATAATGGCGATTTTCACTCTACAGAAAGGAGGAGCAGCCTGAGGGTAGCCACACATTGAAGGATATATACAATTTAATATCATGAATTTTACACAAAAATTTTCCCAAAAAAATTATTATCAATGAAAAGACGAAAGAAAATATATATATATATATATATCATATATATATATATATATATATGTGTATATATATATATATATATATATATATATATATATATATATATATATATATATATATATATATATATATATATATATATAATATATATATATATATATATATCTCGAACAAGAAGAAAGAGGGAGAGAGAATATCGAACCAGAGAGAGAGAGAGAGACAGAGACGGAGAGAGAGACTGACGAGAGAGAGAGAGGGAGAGAGAGAGAGAGAAGAGAGAGAGAGAGAGAGAGAAATAATAAACTATATACATGTGGGACTAATTTATTATGTTGTTCATTTATTTTAAGGTCCTTCATAAAAATCTTACAAATATATGGGTCCAAATGGTACTTTCCCAGACCAAGATTTAGGTTGTTTTTATTAGTGATTTGTATAATTGCCGATTCCAGTAAATTTCTTGAAACATATTCATTAGATCTAGCAATTACCGAGGTATCACCCCAATTAATACTATGAGATTTTTCACTCAGATGGATAAAACAGTGCATTTGAAGTCTGGGGTGGGCTGTTCTAACTGAATACATATGCGCTTTAATACGTACACATAAATTTTTATCTTGACTGACCAACGTAAAACGATGGGCAATCCTTACAAGGAATTTTGTAAATGATGTTGTATTTGTTATGGGACTATTCTTAATTAGCATATCTTTAATGGTATGTTATAAGAGAACACTACATTAACATTTAAACGATTTAAATATTGATTTTATGGTTTCAAATCCACGAAAATAAGGGTAAGCTAAGTATATTTTTAGGCATTTCGTTTTCATTAATAGCAACACTATAAAACTTTTTGTGTGCTTTTCGATAACATAAATCAATTAAATGAGGTAGGTAGCAGAGATCGTTTCCTATCTTTTTTATGTATTTTTTTTTATTTTTTTTCTTGGTTCAGATATTGTGGACTCGTGATATGCAAAGCGCATAGGAACATAGAAGAAAAAAATGAAATTTTAATATTAAGATGGTGCCAGAATAAAAATGTACATATGTTAAATTATTTGTGGGTTTTCTATAAATACTGAATTTGCATTGGAAAGATTCTCTATGTATTTAATACATCTAGGAAAGGGATGACATTGTTATTTTCAATTTCAACAATGAATTTTATGGATGGCACTAAATTATTCAATTTAGACAGTATATCATTTACATCGATACCACCAGGTAAGACTACTAAGATATCATCAACATATCGGTACCATTTTAAGGGGATAAGTGTGATATTCGGGAGGTTTGTTTTTTATCTCTAAAAAAATTCCATATATAAGTTTGAAAGGAGAGGTGATACAGGGTTACCCATGGCCATACCAAATATTTGTTGGTAATATTCTCCATTAAAAATAAATCTGCAATCACAGATACATAACTTAATTAAGGAAATTATGTGACTAACGGACATAGGCAATTCATGCAGTACAAGTTCATTACTTAAATATTCTAGCACAGAGTCCAATAGGGACTTTTGTAAACAATGAACATACATCAAAACTGAACAAAAATATCACTAGGGTTTAGTACAATGTATTATTTAATTTTTCCACAAGATCAAGAGAATCCCGGATGTGTGAATTAGATACAGTTCCTAGTAGCGGGGATGACAGTTTAGTAAGATAGTTTAGATAGTTTATAAGCAATTGATCCTACAGTACTGATAATTGGGCCATTAGATGTAATAGCAGAGCTTACACCTCCTGAACTAGATGACTTTATTAGAAGGGATATTGCCATGATAGATTCACAAGGGCAATACGGGTACTTCATCCTCTGCAATACAAAATGTTCGTGATGATATAGGTATAGATACAGATTCCTTCCCACTCGCGTTACATCATATGAACATAGGGGATGAACATATCCCCCAATACACGAGAGATTTGTTAAGTAAATTTGAACTCAAACTCCCGAAAAATAATGTTAAACTTGTGCTAGGTCTAGAAATAGACTGTATAAAGAAGGTGTATAAGTTCAAGCAGGATTATTATCTTAGAGATTACATAATGAAGAACGCGGCTCAGAGAGCTAAGGAAAGTGGCCTGATAAGAAAAATATGATTAAAGTCCTCATGAACGGGCTCTTCAGTCTTATAAAAAAGAACTCGTTAAATTATGCTAATAGAAGCATTGCTGTGTCAAATGAAAATAGCTTGCTCAGAAGTGTATCCAAGCATACTTATAAATCACGGGAAATGATCAACGTGGAACGCTTCATCATTAATCACAGACGCAAGTTCATGCAAGCGGACTCCGCAATATATATTGGTTTTAGTGTATTAGACCTCGCTAAAAATATTATGTACAAGTTTTGTTATAATGTACTGCGAGCGCATTACGCGGATAAGGTACAGCTACTCTATATGGATACCAACAGTTTCTTGGTTTCTTTAGAAACTGATGACCTCACATGTGAATTGAAGGGAATGCTAAACTAACACCTTGACTTCAGCAACTTCCCTAGGACTCACCCGCTATTTGAGTCATCCCGAAAAGGAGAGCTTGGTTTAATCAAATGAAACGGGGTGGAATATATCAGTGAATTCACTGGTGTAAAACCCAAAGTATATTAATTCAAGTTAAAAACAGTGCGATGCAATACCTAGAAAGGTATACAGAGAATTAAACAGAAGATTATACACCATGATCAGTACAAGGAGGTCGTTGATAAAAATGAGGTTATCTCTACAGAGATATACAATTTATGAAATATCAAGGGTACTATGTCTTTAATAAAACAAAAAAAAAGTGTTGTGCCTGGAAGTGGGATGTGATATGGAGGGGAGGGAACAAGGGTGTCATGTTATACCCACAGGTAATGGGGAGGGAGGGGATGAGATGGAGGGGAAGGGGGAGAAAGAGGGGGAGGAGGCAAACAATCCACCTGATACAGTTTAGATGTTCTACTGGGAGGTGACTTCAACAAGATCATACAGAGGTTGAGGAAATGTGGAAGGGTCTCCTCCTCTCCACCTGCTACTTCCTTGCCTCTTCCCACCCCTCCCATCACCTTATCACATCACAGTCACCTCCCTATCCCGGGACTGTCTCATCTCCCATCTTCCCCATCCACCGTTCCACCCAATCCACCACCCAACCCCATTCCAGGTCTATCACACCTCACCTACCCTAGGAAACTGTCTCCCCAACAACAACCTAAACGTAAGGGGTCTTCTAAAAAATGTAAGTTCAACAGCAAAACAGACATGCAGGAAGAGGCGTATTTTGATGATAGTGATGGAGATGAGGATAAGAGTGATGAGGTCAATACTGATTATGAAGAGCTTATGAATGACAGTTTCATTGATGATGATGAATTTCTGTATATGTAAATGAGGTGAACAGTTTTTATTTATTTTTTTGTGGGTTGTTACCATATCTGTTAGGTATGTAAACTGTTATTTATAAGTTAATGTATCCTGTACACTTATTTATCATCAATTAATCGTTATTCTACACCAATAAAAGATTGTCAACATCATTCACTTTCTCCATACCTATACTACCGATGTATTAATACCAATGTAAACGTAAACTTTGCTGTAGTAATAAACAGTTTCATTCCCTAAGGAGGTGTCGGATTTATTCACAAACCCAACCCGAATTATTATAGCAGCTTATATCAACTCACATAAAAGTATGATATGTCAGAAAATTATTGAAAAATGTAAGGGGAAGTTTCATATCATACCTTACTGTGGAGTAAGTGAAGACCTTCTAAAAAAAGCACCCGACTATAGGGAATAAAATTATGGGCTCTAAACCTGGATGATTGCTTTTTAGAGACAAACGATAAAACGAATGTTACACAAGCGTTTACTGCTGGATGGCACTCGTTAACCTCAGTTTTGTTCATAACACAGAATGTATTCCACTCTGTTTCCCCACTATATCCTAATGAAGAATAGGGATATTGGACAAATTGAAACTTTAGGACGTCAATCATTCGGGCAACGAAAGGGTAGTAACTTCTTGGAGATATATAAGATGGCCCTATCACATAACCAGTACAGTTATTTACTGGTAGACCTTGCGGCTACCATACCTGACTCCTTACAACTCAGGACTAATATTATAGGGGACACTGAATACTAAGTTATATTCCAATGGTAACTAAAAGCAGTAAGTACACTATACAGAGATGTGAGAAAACTCGAGAAAAATATAAGTAAGGACGATGTTAAAATTTTTTTACAAGGTCAGTTTTCATATACTTTACCTAAAGGTACTCTTAAAAGGTTCATCTGAAGACAGATTATATCTCCAAAGCCCAGAGTTATCATTAGCAGTGATCTAGCTGACATGTCAAAACTCGCACCTTATAACGAAGGTTATAAATATCTTTTATTAGTCATCGATCAGTTTTCAAGGTACTTACAGACAAAGGATGGTAGTGCCATGCAACAGGCTCTAAAGAGCATTTTCGAATTGGATGTTTTTTTTAGGTGTATCTAGAGTTAATACTGATGAAGGAAAAGAATTCTATAACAGTCATGTAAGGGGCTACCTAAAAAGTAGAAATATAATGTTATTATTACAGTGTGCATTCTAGAAAGATTAAAGCTGACATAGCTGAAAGGGTAATTAGAACACTTAAAAGCAAGATACATAAATACCTTGCCTATATTAATAAATTGAAATATATTAACATACAAGTGTTGTCCGATAAAGGTTCCCAAGGAGCTGCATTCGCGAGGAACGTTGTTACATGGGATCCGGCAACACTAGCATGTAGCTTGGGTTCCCCTCTCCCAGTATCCACCCCTTGGGGAGCTGTCTACGACGCTCATTCTTGGCTTGGCAGCTGTTAGAGGTTTAGGAGGAGGGCAAACCCCAAATGGCATTCACGCATTAGTGGATAGAGTGGATATAGACCGTCAGCTTTTCCGGATGTATAAAAACACTTCACTGCGGGAGGAACCAGTCAGTTCTCCCTTGAAGATCGGCACTGTGGTTCATATAGCGGATGGGATAAGCCACAGATTGTCCGGGTATGAACCATAACCATAAAAGAACATTGAAATATAAAAATAAGGATTTTATCCTGTTTATATCACGTCTTTCTCCTCCGGACGGGAATAAAGTAATTCCTGTATTAGGTGGGAAATTTATTACCTTTACTTCAGAAACATTTAGGAACTTCCTTCAGGGAAACCTAATGCAGGATGAAAATCACGTGAGGAGGTTGCGAAGGTGTAGGAGGGAGGTATACAAGGTTTCTTTAAAGAAGACCCCATGACATAAGAAGAGAGAAATACTCAAGGTTAGGAGGGGTGATGCGATTTTATCAGTACTGCTTCCCATAGCTGTGGGATTAATAGCAAATCTTTTTTAAATAATAATAATAATAATAATAATATAATAATAATAATAATAATAATAATAACAATAATAATAATAATATGAAGGAATTTTATCTACTTCCGAGAATTACATATGAAAGACTCATGAAGGAGGGAGGAGGAAAGAGAACAGGGGAAAGTGAAAGTAGTAGTAGTAGTAGAAGAAAGGTGTGGACAGTAAAGTTAGCGGGCAATACCTCTTAGCATTTACAACACGGGAAATCCATGTAAAGTTCAGCCGGGAGTTATCAGTTATACCTCCCCCTCCAGTAAGTAAAAGGAGGGAGGGTGTATTACCTTAAAATATATTTAAGCAGGTGGAAGGTAATCCAACCTTAAGTCACATCATTTCTATATTCATTTAACGAAGCCCAGATCCCATACATGAATAGTATTATTAATTATCTGCAGGATTCCGGGTCATTTCAGTGGGATATAGAAGGGAATTTGTTACTGCCCCTTAATGGATTAAACATTCCAGTGGTTATAAGAGAATTTTTAGGTAATGGGAAACTAATTTGGTTAACATCCAGGATTACCAGCACTTAATCAACATAGCAGATATCAAGGAATGGATGATTAAAAATAATGCTTTGAAAAACAGGTGAATGCCTGGCGTGGGTATAAGCAGGGTGCTGGTCAAATGAAACACTTAGTGAAGAAGGAAAGTGGAGGGTATGTCATGGCTTCCTTATTAGGGAGGGGGAGTTGTTAGACCGCACACCTGTAACATCATGCGGATACAGGTTATGGCAGGAAAGTCCGTCGGCATCGGCAACCTTATTCCATCTCTCTCTCTCTCTCTCTCCTCTCCCCCCCCCCTTCCCAACATGTTCCAGTGGTGTGGTTAAGGCAGGAAAGGTAACCAACCTGTGTGTGTGTTACCGTATACCATCATGTGCATGTCCATTTCATGGGGAGGTGGAAACTGACAGGTGTAGGTGTATATATATATATATATGAATAACTTGATCACGAAGTATATAAAACGTGATGCTATGTATAAATAAAGGTTTTTTTGCCACGAAGGAAAAAAATGAAAAACGAGTTGGCCGAGTACTTTCGGTCCATATTCGGACCCTTTACTGAGGCATACTGGTTTTACAAAGAACACCATAGTCAAAAGAAGGCTTAATATACAAACTGACACTACCAAATTAGCCATAAGGGCGATTTTCACTCTACAGAGAGGAGGAGGAGTCATAGGCTAGCCACACCTTGAAGGATACCGCGGTAAACAAGTGATTCTTCCAGAAAAACAGTACATTTTGAAAACAAACACGGGAGCATATACAATTTAATATCATGAATTTTTACACAAACTTTCCCAACAAAAAATTATTATTAATGAAAAGACGAAAGAAAATATAAATATATATATATCGAGCAAGAGAAAGAGGGTGAGAAAATATCGAACCAGAGAGAGAGAGAGAGACGAGAGAGAGAGAGAGAGAGAGAGAGAGAGAGAGAGAGAGAGAGAAAGAGAGAAAGACAGAGAGAGAGAGAGAGAGAGAGAGAGAGAGAGAGAGAGAGAGAGAGAGAATTAATAACCTATATATGTGGACTAATTTATTAGTTGTTCATTTATTTTGAGGTCCTTCATAAACATCTTAGAAATATATGGGTCCAAAATGGTACATTCCCAGACTAAGATTTAGGTTGTTTTTATTAGTGATTTGTATAATTGCCGATTCCAGTAAATTCTTGAAACATAATCATTAGATCTAGCAATTACCGAGGCATCACCCCAATTAATACAATGAGATTTTTCACTCAGATGGATAAACAGTGCATTTGAAGTCTGGGCTGTTCTAACTGAATACATATGCTGCTTAACCCGAACACATAAATACTTACTAGACTGACCAACGTAAAACGATGGGCAATCCTTACAAGGAATTTTGTAAATGATGTTGTTATCTGTTACGGGACTATTCTTAATTAGCATATCTTTAAAGATATGCTAATTAAGAATAGTCCCGTAACAGATAAACAACATCATTTACAAAATTCCTTGTAAGGATTGCCCATCGTTTTACGTTGGTCAGTCTAGTAAGAATTTATGTGTTCGGGTTAAGCAGCATATGTATTCAGTTAGAACAGCCCAGACTTCAAATGCACTGTTTATCCATATGAGTGAAAAATCTCATTGTATTAATTGGGGTGATGCCTCGGTAATTGCTAGATCTAATGATTATGTTTCAAGAAATTTACTGGAATCGGCAATTATACAAATCACTAATAAAAACAACCTAAATCTTAGTCTGGGAATGTACCATTTGGACCCATATATTTCTAAGATGTTTATGAAGGACCTCAAAATAAATGAACAACTAATAAATTAGTCCCACATGTATATAGTTATTAATTCTCTCTCTCTCTCTCTCTCTCTCTCTCTCTCTCTCTCTCTCTCTGTCTTTCTCTCTCTCTCTCTCTCTCTCTCTCTCTCTCTCTCTCTCTCTCTCTCTCTCTCTCTCTCTGGTTCGATATTTTCTCACCCTCTTTCTCTTGCTCGATATATATATATATTTATATTTCTTTCGTCTTTTCATTAATAATAATTTTTGTTGGGAAAGTTTGTGTAAAAATTCATGATATTAAATTGTATATGCTCCCGTGTTGTTTTCAAAATGTACTGTTTTTCTGGAAGAATCACTTGTTTACCGCGGGTATCCTTCAAGGTGTGGCTAGCTATGACTCCTCCTCCTCTCTGTAGAGTGAAATCGCCCTTATGGCTAATTTGGTAGTGTCAGTTGTATATTAAGCCTTCTTTTGACCTATGGTGTTCTTTGTAAAACCAGTATGCCTCAGTAAAGGGTCCGAATAGGACCGAAAGTACTCGGCCAACTCGTTTTTTCATTTTTTTCCTTCGTGGCAAAAAACCTTTATTTATATATATATATATATATGGACAGGGCAGGTGAAGGTGCATTGGAGTGTTATTCGAACCCATCAAAAGGTGCCACGTTGTACAGGCAGTCATTGCTCAAGATGGAGGGAAAACCCAGTGTAAACTCATTTTCGCTGCCCTGTCTGAACCCAGGTTCAAGAGATTAACTTGCTTGGTTACAGCCACGAGTTCTGTAATATTTCAGAATTACAGGGTAGTGATGGATATGGTCAAGATATATCCATATGCAGACGTCACGGTACTTAGATATACCAAACCAGGGGCAAGTTACACCACTGCTAGAGACTGAGATGAGGAAGGTAGTGTTACTTTAATGCAACCACCTGATGTAACCTACGTTGGTAGGGATCATGGGGGAGCAAGTATATCACTTGTTGATACACTGGGAACGAAATACAGAATAGGAAAAACCAGTATAAGGGACTGAGTATGCTAAGCGTAGTATCAAATATTGTCAAGAGGTGGAACACAAAAAAGTTACGCAAGGACACCGACGACCAAAGAACATTTAATTTTTTGTGTATCTGTGAAGAAGTTGAAGGATGCATTATTTAAGGAAGAGTATAAACACATCAAATACATCCTTTTCCCCGCTGGAGTAGCAGGAGTGGACAAGTGGATGGAGTGTGGTTGGATTATTAGTTAGCAAAGGAGATGAAATTATATGGAAGGATTACCTGTATTTTAATCAAGTAGGAGGTACTGAGTGATCTGGCAAATAAGAACGTAAATGATACATCCATGAAGAAGTCACTTACATGTTTGAGACAGTTAGTTACTGATCAATGATTCTCTCTCAGAAAAAGTAGATGAAAGTAGGGATGTCTGTGGTGCAGATAGATGTGCTATGCAATATATCTCAAAGTAAATAGCATATTATTATTATTTTTTACCAGTCAAGTGTTAATTATACTTCCATACCATGTTCAAACTAATCATAGGACAGGTAAATAAAGAGAATATAAATGCGTTGTTTAATTAACCCCAAACCCTTAAGAAGAAAATATATATATATCAGGTACGGCATGTGATAGGTATAGTTTACACAAAGCATGGCTAGTGATCACACAATATACATGAGCAGTATAAGGAGCCTGGATACTTATCCAGAAAACTCACCGTGTAGATTTATAAACAGACTACCATCACTCAAAATTGGGGTAGAATATGAGATAGGTTTAGTCTCCATCATGTTCCCTATTCTTTATTATGCTGTATTAACGAGAGATGAGTATTTCACCATTCATTTTACTACTAGATATCACGAAGTTCTGGTGGGTGACACATGTAGGTACACTTATAAACCATTGATGGGAATTCTAGCGGGATATATGAGGAAATTAGTACGGTCTCTTAACACGGATGTTATCAACCAGTTGATGGTGAATTATGGTACAAAGTTTAAAACTGTTATGAAGAATGGTGACTTATTTGGGTGGGATGACAATCTAAGGCGGGTAGTTATTAATCATGTGAAAGGTGAGGAAGTTAAGGTGGGAGTCATTCTATCCGTTTACATAAGAGTCAGTGGTAAGGCTGCTAAGGTGCTAGGCTTCAAAAGTGATGTAGAATACAGTACCTTCGGGCAAGGGAAAAAGAATGGATATGTTTCCCTGCTTCACCTCTTGATAACTGCTGGGTGAATTATATGTATGTATATTCAGGCATCATCCAACCAACCCCATTCACAGGTAATCTCGTAGATTTATTAGACTTTTTCCGTTTAGAGAATGGAAGGAGTAAATATATACATAATACAGTATATAAACCTTTAAATACGAATTTTTTAGATCAGATTTCAATCATTGTCACTGATCAAAATGGGAGGGCTATTCACGTCAGTGACAGGACGAGTGTCACGTGTGTGCTTCACATGAGACCCAGATTACTATATATGAATTCAATTTCCGCTCCTGTTTCTCCTTATTCTCATTCGCACTGTTGAACGAAGAGGTAGTTACTTGTATACATTCCCTTCACCGTAGCTTTTTCTCAGCTGTTTTTTTCTTTTACCGTCTACAATAACGGCCTTGAGGAAGTACCAGTAATAAAGGATTAGGGTGACTTTCATCCAGCCTTCTGAGGCTGATTTAAACAAAATATTTTTATAAGAACCATTAAGAAGGGCCGGGGTTTGGAGGATATTTCTATATTTTACCCAGGGTATAAGAAGGGGGCGGATATTTTTTCAGTAGTCTGGCAACACTAGGAGGGTGCTACCCTTCTTATTTCACGCCATCAAAGCAGCGGTTAAGGAATCCGGGAGGTCAGTCCTGCCTGACATGGTCAATGAAACAAGACCAATTAAAGGAATCTCAAAAGAAAAATGGGCCACAGGCAGTTAAAACTGCTAGTATGCTACTACTGAGTGGAGGTAGTAGGATGATGAAGCAGAGACGTAGAATCCCATGGCCGGGTAAGAGAGTGAAAACAACTAGCCTGATCACGAGCAACAAAAGGGATGCATAAGACCTCATTTAATTCATTCACGTCACAGTGGTGGCTGTGTTCGTTTACGTGTTTATAACCTCTCTCGTCTAGCACTGAAAATAGCAGGTAATGGCTAGTATCATCCCGAATGAACCAGGGACAGGGAATATGATCCCTGTTCCTGCGTATATAGCCGGAATATCGGAATTATACCCGAATGGGAATAGACAGAGAATTATTGAAAGTTCAATAAACTCTAAGGAGAGGGTTGATTTTATGCCGAGTAATCTGTCTATAAAACAAATTCTATCAGATAGATATGTAGTTTCATATCATGGTATTGTAGGTTCATTCCTAGATCTATCAAGTATCGCATTAGAACTCTATCTTAGGGTATCTAGGAAAGGTAGGAATTTAGCATCTGATCAAAATATAGAACTCGTAAACAGTTTAAGTAACACTCTTCTTAAATCAGAGTCTGTATTTTTGAATGAAAAGTTAGTGGAGTCTTGTCCTCTATTCCACTATCAATCATATATCAAGCTACTTAAAAATATGAAACCCAGTGTGATGAATACCATAGGGTGGAGTAGATATTTCCATGATGATTATAACAGTACACATGGAATAACACAAACTTATACAGCTGCTAGTTTCTGGGAGGTGAGTAGGTGGGAAGTCGGTGGCATGGCAGGTGTTAAAACGGACTGTGTACATACTTTCCTCTACTCTTAGATCTTGCCAGTTTAGACATGTATTTACTGGATTCAGTAGATTTAAGGATTAGGTTGGAAATGGATAATAATAACTGGATTATGAGTGCGGATGTAGATGGAGGTTTAAATTAGTTGACAGATGAGAATGTTAAATTATGGGTAGATAGGATCACACCACATTATAATGCCATGTCTGCATTAAATGCAACATTGTCAGTTAAACCTTTACACTATGTATTCGATAAAACATTACATAAAACATATATTATTGGAACGGATGAGTTGTCTATATTAATCGATCAACCATTTGGAACGTGTATTCCTGAAAAAAATGACGATTGCCATAGTTGATTTTAGGAACTTTTCAGGGGAATATGCTTGGAATGGGATATATTTCAAGCATTATAACTTGAGTAACGTCCACATTACCATTAACGGGAATATTATATATAATATTCAGTGAATTTCCAAGTAGGATAACGCAATTATTTTATGAGACACAGAAGACGGTTGGTGCGGCATATGAAAATTAGATTTCATATGATAGTTTTAAAAGGGGGTGGTCTATTTTCTGCTTTAGTTTTACGACTGAAAATAAGGAGGATTCGATACCAGTTGAAATTTCTGCTAATATGAGAACAACACTGAGGTTAGCAACTCCTGTGGCAGCACCTTGTATGGTAACGCTTTTCATGGATACAAAAGGTATTTTATAGACTGATTCAGAAACTGTGTAGATTGCTTTCGTCACAGACAAACCATGAACTTTAACTGACTCGTTTAGTACCATGATCTCAGTCCCAGGTAGGACTTTCTTAGTAGTTACTAGAATGTATGATGATTCATTAGGTTCTACATACTGGGTTAAACTAGCAATTACCTGTGAAAACGAATTATGTCGAGTTGCTTCATTATATTCTGAAATATTCTAAATACTCGTAGGTTCTTCTATGTAAGTAACTTTACTGTCTGGTATGTCCTTACAATCTGATGAGGATTTAAGTGTATGGGAGGATTTAATGAATTTCCCCTAAACAAAAACACCATGCTTTGCTGGAACTATTACTAAATTATTCTTAGAATGACAACTGGATGCATGTTGATCCCATTTACCATAATGAAAATTAATCATTAATGAACGTTATTTTTCCTATCCTGAACGGAATTCTGACAGTACCTATGATAAATTAAGTTGTTATTTCCAATCTCTGCCAGCTTGACACCAGTCTTCTCTTTAGGAAAATCTGAAAACAGCAAGTGATGTGATTTTAAATCCATCAAATTACGATGACTACCATTATCTAGGAACAAAGTAAAGTTTCATGATGTTTAGTGACTGCTTTAATGGCTGGTATGTCATCTATTTACCTATGGATGAGTGTGAGCAATCTATTTATATCTAAAACTGAATGATTGTAAAATAAAAGTATTATTAACACTCTCCTGCAAATCTGATTTAACATTTCACTGATCAGTCAATGCATGAAATCTATTATATATGTGCGTGTGTGTGTGTGTGTGTATACATATATGTATCTGAGATGATTCTAAGTAAAGGGGACAAGATCTTAGTGATATATTTCGAAAGTTTATGTGAAATTGAGCCAACAGTTCCTATAATAGGCTGCATAGGGTTATTTTCTTTATACGTTTTGACTAATCCATACAGGTATGGTAGTGAAGGTAATTTGAGTGACAATTTGCCTAGTAGTCCTGTTTTATCTTTAAGGAGGTTTTTTCACTTGACTTGATCAGGAGGGGTTTTTTGTTAGTTTTTTTATAAGT
>NC_061109.1:34918968-34926468 GCF_015104395.2 Macrobrachium nipponense
GAAGTTTTTTTATTGCTGAAATCTTTTTGTCTATTCTGAGTGGGACCTCTATAGCATATAGTATTCGCTTTATTTATAGCCTTCTCGATAATGTATGGTGGATAAAGCAGTTGCTTTATTTGTTGGTGGATAGTGTTGAATTTTTAATCTATGTACCCACTTGAATATATTCTATGTCCCCTGAGGAATAGGTTGCACCCGACAATGATCTTTACGGATACATCGTAGTAACTTGAAAAATGAATATATGAAACAGCGAAAGTGGGTTTCCTGTATACTGTGAACGCAAATCTATTATGTTCTCTTATGAGTAGTACGTCTAGGAACGGCAATTTTCCGTCCTTTTCCCACTGTTTCATTGACCTTTTATCTTCATGTTATACTGTTGCATTACAGTAAAAGACATTCATTTTTGCCAACTATGGAAAATCCAAGTTTACGTCAAATTTTCGGCTTCAACCCAGTTATCAAGCACATCTTTAGGCGGCATGAACAACTAGTTTAATGGGTTACACAAGAGGAAGAACCAGAAAAGCTTTCTGCTAGAGTGCCTACAAGAACTACTTCCTTCCAAAATGCACGGGTTCACGCGATGGACATCGACTCCATCCGCACATTCCTCCAAGACAGAATACACGCCACACACCAAGATATCTATGTGATAAGAAGAAAAATCAGCGAGTCAGCCACATCGCTTCGCCTCCTGTGCCGGAATGATGGTATGTACAGATATCTTTCCTATTTTGTGCTATCAGGTGGTATTGTAAACAGTGAAACCCACAACAGAAATTTGCGCAAAAAATTAAAAAGGCTAATCATGAAAAGCACATGGAATAGTTTTGGCTTACCCAATAATGTGCTAAACCTCTCTAACCATGCCCTCACCGCAGAGGAACAGACGGTCTTAAATCTTAGCATTTCATTCGCTCTAAAACCAGGTCCCCAGAGTAACCTTAATTTCTTGGTTGCATTTGATAAACATTTTGCGAAAAACAATTATGACAAAAAAGACGCATGTCTCAAAGGTATTTTGCAAAATTTCTTGGAGCAAAGCAACAACAAAAAAATTCGCTCCCGAAAAGATTCCAAAATGCGTTAGTTAGATTAAGAAAAAGGGAGGATATCAAAATCACAAAATCAGACAAAGACGGGAAAATAGTTCTCTCAGATAAGGAGACTTACATCAATATAGTTCATGAACTTCTAAACGACCCGGAGACCTATCATAAATTAACGAAAGATCCCACTACAAACATCGGTACCTAATTTAACAATTCAGTCAGAACCGTTGAGGGTAATAAGAACATAGAATTACTAGAGTCAGTCAAGATAATCAACCCCTCTCTCCCCTATTTTTATGGTCTCCCAAAAACACATGAAGTTGGGATTCCTCTACGCCTCATAATATCTAGCAGAGCTCTTTCATGTATAAAATATCCAAATGGCTTGCGGACCTGTTATCACCCTTTCTAGGAACATTCTCATCCTCCCATGTTAAATATGCAGAAGATTTAAAAAAAAAAAAAAACAGTTTAAATATCCCCGCAAATAACATTAAAATTGTTCAGCCTTGACGTTGAATCATTATTTACCAAAGTCCCGATCGCCGGCGTGTTGTCCTTTCTAAAGAGGAAGTTACAACCATACGAAGAACATTTTCCTCTTGGTATTAACAAAACAATAAAATTAATCAACCTTTGTGTAACTAACAACGTGTTTTCTTTCAATGTTAATCTTTAAAAAAAAAAATTTGGTTGTAGTATGGGCAGTCACTATCCTCCCTTCTAGCTAACCTATACATGGAATATTTCGAAATAGAAATTTTGTTGTCTATCAAACCTCGCAATATGATCTGGCTTAGATACAAAGATGATATTTTGACTTACTGGGATGATAACTGGGGAGATTACAGTGAATTTATCAATCAACTAAGTTCGCTAGTTCCGATCGTAATATATAAAACAGAATGGGAAAAGGACGAAAAATTCCCGTTCCTAGACGTACTAATTATAAGAGAGCAGAATAGATATGCGTTCACTGTCACACCTACATATACTTGTATACAGACTCTTGTAAGGTATCCTATGTTCATATTTTACTAGTGATCAGGAACACAGAAGGAAATGCTTGAAATATATGGTTGCAACCGTTGTTCAAATAGTGTTTTATGGTCTTTTATCTATCTATTTATCTATCTATACACACACACACACACACACACACACACACACACACACACACACACATATATATATATATATATATATATAGATATATATATATATATATATATATATATATATATATATAGATATATATATAATATAATATACATATATATATATATATTAATATATATAATATATATATATATATATATATATATATATATATATATATATATATATATATATATATATATATATATATATCAATAGTTACGGAATTCAAGATTTTAAATTTCAAAATTATTTGATGTGCACAAACTACGCTTTCCCTGACTAATGGCACACAGATTTTGAACAGATAAATGAGAATGGATCCCTTGTTAGAACACCCAGAATTACTTTTAAAGATAAGGAATGAATTTAACTTATGATCTGTTCATAAACTGATATAATTTCTAAAAGGAGAATCAGAACATGTACTATTACAGTAGCTCTGACTGGTTCAGTAGCACTTATAATGTTTATTCTATCTGCCTCAGTGGTACTTAAAATGTTAATTCTACTATTTACAATAACAAGGAAAAGGTGCCACTAAGTTGCAAGTAAAATGCTGACATACAGGATCATGTAGGCATATGAGAATTTGGATCGAGAACTTAAGATTAGCAATATAAATTATCACTATGCACAGTAAGCGAGCGTGAGTGTTGCTGGCAATTAGAGATATGAAACCCCCCATATTGGCACTAGCAGACAAAGGTGAGTGGCCCTGTTAATTTACAGGGGCAGCCCCACAACGGGGGAGTCTACACTAATCTGCAAAGTATTCAACAATGAAATACTGGTATTTGAAAAGCAAATTTACACAGTGATTTGTAAGTCTTCGCTGTAAATCAAAACTTTGGCATTACATTAAAAATGAATTGATCATAATTCGATTTAATGTAGCAAAGTTTGATCATTGATATCACCAAAGGAAATCTAGAACCAAGCAGGCACACAGCTGTCAGGAGGACTCGTAGGCAGAATCTCGATGTACAGGTTGTGGTTACTTGAAAGTACTAGCCTTAGGCAACTTCAAGACAGAGGTTGAGGTGAGTAGCAGCTGAGTGATCAGGTACGGGACCTCTTCCAATTAGGAGTACTGCAGCAAGGCAATAGGCCTTACATTACTAGCAAGGTCGACATACCGTGTGTTACTGGCTAGGGCAAAGGGCGAGGGCAATTGGGATTTGATAGGCCTGGACATGTTGTATATAAACCCAAGTTGGATAACTGGAATCATCCTGTCCAAACTGGATATTATTGTTCTCATAACACGACTAAGTTCCTTTGGGTGGGGGGTTGAGTCATCTTGGGTCTTTCATTTCTGACACTAATCTTCCATGGGAACTTGAAGGAACTTTTGATGCTGGCAGATTGGTGTGAACATAGAAGAACAATAGAAAAAAAACATGCTGAATTACTTTAGGGACTATACTACAATGGAAAAAGGGCTCAGGTCCCTGAAGTGTAGGTGATCTGTCGGTTATATTTGAAGTCAGTTCATTACTACCCAGCTGGGGAGATGACTCCTCATAAACCATTGTTTAAATATCAAGGAGAGAAGGACAATAGGATTTTTTCCATCTTTGTTTGATATATGAATATAAAAGGAAAAATCTGCCAAGCCAAATACTCCCAAGGGGCCCTTAATCCATTCATAACGTGAAAGGGAATTCTTGACATAGACCTTACTTGAAAAGATCATTACTCTATTCCCCGCTGTTCCTCGTCACAATTTGAATTTTACAATATCAGTTCAAACTTATGCCCTAAAAATTTTGTTTAGCTGAAGAAAAGAAAAGAAAAGAGAATCCAAAGTAGATACTCATACTTCCCCATTCAATGAAGATGTTAGACAGTCTCAAGACTGTCAATGTCTGACAAATGTTCTCAAGGAAAAATGTTCCTAATCTCCCTTTATCACTCTCCAGTGCAAAATTAAAATGAATTAGTCTTCTATCCAGCCAGGCTTTTCTTCACTTTAATTAAAACTCTAGGATTGTACTTTATCACTAAGCAGCATTGCCTGTATCTTTTACTCTAGTAACTAAATTTTTCCATATAAACTTCTATCTTTATTCTTCATAACCAATGTTAGCCTTTTAGCATTTCATGATTTATCCCAGGGGGGACATGTGTCAGAGGTTGACACATACATTGGGCACTGGAAACAGTGCAGGAAAGGAAAATTCTCGATGGGACACACCATGGGGTAAGAGAAGATAATTTAACAAGGTAGTTACTCATAAGATACAAAATTTCTTTATGACGGGCCCATTTGCTTTGTCTCCGGATAATACTTGGGAGTAGATTTAAGGAAAAGATTTTCCAAATGTAGTTCACAGTCCTTAGGGTTTATTGCTCAAGAGTGAGTCTCCTAAACTTCCTGTTCAAAGGGAGCATGGGTAACTCTGAACCAGAGATAAAGTCAGGTTACCAAGGGATAGGTTTCCCTTGTAAGTGGGTATGTCATAAGGAGTACTGCGGTAATGAGGCAAGAATTCCAGTGGTACTTCTTTGATGGATCTTCAGGTGGTTGCAAGGACCACATAGTCAGAGCGGGCAGAGTGAGTAGCTTTGCTCTTACTTATAAATGGCCTTGATTTGAGAGATGTTCATGGCACAGGTCACCTCTGCCATTGGGCAGTTCTTAGGGACCTATTTTCATTGGTATATCCTCCATTCCATTGGGGAACAAGCCTGGTGACATATCAGAGGGTGAAAACTGTACACTGTTGTTCTTCCCCAAGAGAGGCCGAGCAGTGGGTCTGGAAGTATAGTGGGCTTCGACACTCCATCTGCCCCCTTGAGGTTTTGAGCTTGAACCCCTGGGCAGGTCATGGTTGACAAGTCTGTGACTGTAGAAACCAGACTGCAGTTTCTGCACTCAGTGTATGCCTTTGGCCCTCTGCATTTAGTCTGGGAATGTACCTGGAAAGGGAAACATCTCTGATGTTTGTGAGTTCCCCTTCAAGCTTAATCTGGGCCTCATGGGGCGCCACAGGTGGGACGATGATCCACTGATTGGAATTACAAGAGGCATAGTGCTGGTCTGTGTTATGTGTCATTGAGTTGAGAGTTGATGGTACATGACATCCCAAGGGTTAGGAACAAAACCTGGTGAGTAGACGTGTGATTCTGTTAACTCAATGGGGCCAGGCTCTAAGGCATCTAATTCAATGTGGTTCATAAGGCACTCGTGCTTATGGTACAAGTCCTGGAGTGAGAAATCATCCTAGCTTTCGGCACAGACCTCCGGGGGATGTTCTCATACGTCAGGCCTTGGCTGGTCGCAATGGGAGATAGAACACTCCGGAAAAGGGCTACTTGCAGTTAAGTCTATTATGGGCTAGGAAGGTGGAGTGGGCCCTGGGTGTGGAGGGGTCAAAGGGGTGAGGTCAATGTCATTAACCCTGGGAAAGCAGTCATGAGGTAGTCAAAGAGCTCATTAGCTACTTGAAATGCCGGGCTGGCTTCAGGGGGTTCAGCTCTTTGTCTTTGCCACCAAAGAGAGGAGCTTTGAATGTGACGGGTATCTGATTGAAGAGGTCTTCCCCCATAAATAGCTCGCAGTCTTCTGATAGGAAGTTCGCCACACCTATGGTCCAGGTTCAGACATGGTAGCCTACGTAAAATTTCAGGTGCACGGAGGGTAGCCTGGCTTTCCTGCCATCCACACTAGTATAGATCATGTGATGAATGTGGTCCTCCCTAATGAGGGAGATTCAAGTGGAGGGGTCCACTAGATTTTGGACAGTTGTCCTAGCATTTGCCAAGCATAGGGAGCTCACTTGAATGAGCTCAATGAGAGTGTACCCAGCTTGGTAAGGTATCCCATCCATAAGGTGCCACGGGCACTGGCACTCTCATCAAGCAGCAAATGCTAAGACTTCCAAGAGGCAAAGTAAAAGTATGTCGGTGTGTCATCAGCAGTGACATTCGCATGTTGACACTTTCACAAAAAGCTGGTTTTTTTTCAAAGATGGTGAGGTAGGAGCTTCACTAATTAAGGAATGAATATACTGAGCAAATTAGAATGTTCTCGCTAAATGTTAGGGTGTGGGGTAAATTAAAGGGAAAGCAAATAACCTTATGCCAGATGTTTTTAAACATGAATGGTCTAAGATTAAAACTCTGTTACATTGTGGGAACTAGGTAGGTAAACTGTCAATGAATAAGTCTCTACACAATGTTTTACTTTACTTCATTATAAATTTAGAAGAATTTATTTAAGGCTATAGTTACATACATGTGACTTTCAAACTAGGTGTAATTTAATTTATCAATTGTTATAATGCAGTTTTTTCAGATAGAAAGTAAATATTTAAAAAGATATTGAGTTGGCTACTTCCACTGGAATTCTACAAGGTAATACTAGTGCGAGGTTTGAGGTGAGAGTTACCAGAAATGACTTTTACAATAAGATTACCATGTTTTAACAGGGAAATAGACTTCTTCCCATAGAATGAATATTCTCTCTATGACATATGACTTATCTAGCACTCATTAACAAATGTGAGGCGTACAGTCTCATAAAGAACACGATATTAACGCTTAACACAGTTACACTTGTCAACGATGAATGGCAAATCGGTTTCCAGGTTAAATGCTTACTATTACACTTGGATGACACTTAACAAAATGAAATGATACTAAATCAAAATGTAACACAGGATTAAATCTTACTTACCATTGTGCACATTTAGTCAACAGATGCCATAAATATTGTCCTAAAGTACAACTTATCTGCAGTTTAGCCAGTCGAAACTAATCTACTAATCAATTGAATAATTCTATGTTGCTGTAGCAATTCCTAATTTACTAATGGTTACATAAAGTTATAAAATCGTAGGTCAAGTTCGCCACTGTCATAGTTGTAACGTCAGGGTTAAAGCAAAATTACAGAATTCAAAATTCATAATTTTAAAAATTACTCCTTGTGTGCAATCTATGCGATTCCTGACTAATGGCACTCAGACTATGAACAGAAAAATGAGAATGGTACCCTTGTTAGAACACCCATAATTACTTTCTAAGATAAGGACTGAATATAAAATGTAATCTATTCAAAAAAATAATATAATTTCTAAATGGTCAAGCAGATATGGTACAATTACAGAAGGCATGTCTGGCCCCATGGCAATTATAACTTCAATTCTACTATTCACAATAGCAAGGAAAAAAACCACTAAGTTGCAAGCAATACACTAATGTACAGGATTAGCAATACACAATATCACTATGCAGTGGAGGACTGTAAGCGAGCGTGAGTGTTGCTGGTAATTCG
>NC_061109.1:34933968-34945996 GCF_015104395.2 Macrobrachium nipponense
TTTCGCATGATATTGTTATTTTCAACCATTCAAATAGGGTACTGAATGACCTTGGAAAAAAAAAGTCCTTTCTAGGAGGTTAAAGTTTGAACTTTCACATAGTAAACTTGATTTTATTGAACACTTTTGTACTTTTGGAATATTATTAAAGAAATTGATTACTCATGAATTTAATTTTATGACCCCGACAATAGAGGTTTTCAGTATTTCAGAAGCTCCTTGAAGCATCTGGCTTACTCTGCATATTTTGATCCTCATAACGATTTTATTCACAATATCTCTAAGGAAGAGCATTCTGCTTTATTAACTATCCAAAGATAAAATCATAGTGGTAATACTACCTGATAAAGGCAACGGGTTGTTCTTTTAAATAAAGATGAATATTTAAGTAAGATGCAATTTATCCTCAATGACCACACTATATTTGAATTAGTTATAGACGACATTCTTTTAAAGTTACTCAATAAAGAGGAAAGTATTAACAGTTGAGGTCTGATGGTATTCTAGATGAACATACTTATAACGATCTATTTACATCTGGATCTAAACCTGGAGTGCTCTATGGCCTCCCCAAGTTGCACAAGGAAGGTGTCCCACTCAGACCAATCATTTCAGCTATAGGTACTTTCAACTACCATTTGTCAAATTTTCTTGTTCCTATTTTAGCTCCTGTAACATGCAATCAGATCAGTTAAAGATTCATTTACTTTTGCCAAATAAATTTTTGATCTGAGAACTAGGAAATTGTGTTTCTTGCTTGCAAGTTTCGATGTTAAATCTTATTTTTTACTAATATTCCTATAGCAGAAACCATTGATATATGTATCAACAACTTGTTTAATGACTCCAACAGTTTCCGTAATTTGGATAAACAACAGTTACACAAACTGCTCACATTAGCTGCGTCTGAATGTTATTTTATGTTTAACCCAAATGTATACAAACAAAAAGATGGTGTAGCAATGGGAAACCCTCTCTGTCCTACTTTGGCCAATGCCTTTTTATCTCATCACGAAGTTGTTTGGTTAGATAATTGTCCCAATTGTCCCAGTTCTTTTAAACCACTGTTCTACCGACGTTATGTAGATGATACATTTTTAATTTTTAGATCTGAAGAACATGTACCCTGTTTCTTGATTATTTTAACTCAAAACACCAAAATATGGAATTTACTTCAGAAGTAAGAGAGAACAATAATACTTTAGCTTTCCTTGACGTGTTCGTAAGTAAACGCAGAGATAACACTTTTTCAACATCAGTTTACAGGAAACCAACATTTACAGGACTCACAACTAAATTTTCTTCATTCATCCCTATAGTTTATAAACGCAATTTAGTCTGTACACTTGTGACCCGTGCCTTTAACATTTGTTCAAATTATTTTAGTCTTCATTCAGAATTTCAGTTTATAAAAGAAATGCTTAAAAAAAAAACGGTTTTAATATTGCTTTCATACATACTTATGTTGGTAAACAGCTAGAAAAGTTAGTTCCCAAAAAGTTTCCAATAAAGCAGTACTGTACTTTACTATGTTTTTTTTTTATGGTAATAAGAGTTTTTCAGTTAAAAATAGACTACTAAAACTTTTAAGAGAATTTTATCCTCAATTTAATGTTAGGGAAGTGTTCAAGCCTAAGTATACTATTGGTGGTTTGTTTAAGTACAAAGACATCGTACCCCCAGAACTACAGTCTCATGTTGTTTATAAATACGAGTGCAATTGCTGTAATGCAATTTACGTGGGAAAAACAAAGCGCCAAGCACGTGTACGCTGGTGAACACTTGGGAAGATCAGTTAGGACCACAGGCTTTTAGCATAACCACCATTCAGTGCTATACGGGATCACGCAGAAAATAGTGATCACCCTCTAAGGTTAGATTCATTTTCCATTCTCTCTAGTCGAGTGGCTCCCATGGAGCTGGCAATAGTAGAAAGTCTCTACACTTTAAAGTTGAAACCTTCCCTCAGTAACAACGAGAGGTCCACGGAGATGCTGTGTTTTTAAATTTTTAGTGTGTATGTTTGTATGCCTTCATGATGCAGGTATTTACTTTTTTTAATATTGCTTCCTTTCCTTTTTTTATGCTTGTACATTACTCTTTTTTTTTTATTATATATACAATGTAACCTTTGTGTAACATTTCTTCATTCTAATGATCGATTGTAATTTAGTGATTTTTAATTTTTTTTTTTCTTTCTGTGTTTTTGTATACACTTGATGATGGAGACAGTTACTCCGAAACGGTAGTCATAACAAAATAAAGGATGTTTTATGTACAAGTGCTGGTTTTACTCTTTCTATGTATATATTATTATATATATATATATATATATATATATATATATATATTTATATATATATATATATATATATATATATATATATGAACCACTACGATATATCATATTTAATCATATACCACCTATTAAATTTAATATCATCCCAACAAATCTACTTACTTTGAGCAGTTTGTTTAAATTCAAGGATAAACTTGATCCTTTGATGACTTCATGTATTGTATAAAAGTTGAATTGCCCTAGATCCACACAGAGGTTATTACGGGTCAGAACTGATTGGCATAATGGCGTTAGCTATCGAGCTGGTAGCAAACTTGCTAATCCTGAATTTCCAACATCGAACAACACGCCAATAAATGCAGACATAATATACAGTACATTCGGACGGGCACCGAGTGACGAGCTATTGGATATCCTGGAGCCCTTCTTTATTATACAATTATTGTTCCTCAATTGAAGACGCAGTCTTCCTTGACAACTTTACAATACATGAGCTGTTGCCCAATATTTCTGGTTTGTTCCTTCTGACTTTCCTCCTTCCTATCTCTCTTGACAGGTGGTTTGCTACAACTGTTTTTAATTTCGTTATTTATAATGTATTATATTTGTATTTGTTTTTTTCGCGCTTTTAATGTTAATTTCATTTTTTTTTCTTTACAGCTTGGGAATGAAACCTTTGTGTTTTAAAACGTCACAATAAATGTACAGACGGGCGAAGCTACTGGACCGTATTGAACCAAAGTCGGACAATATATGTAAATTTTATAATGGATGTTTTAACCGGGTAACAATTTTGCTCCGGAAATCCAACCGGATATCTGGCCATGCTAACTTCTTTATTATTAATCGTAGAGAGAGAGAGAGAGAGAGAGAAAAAAAACATTCTAATAGAACCTTTTACGAGGATTCCAAATTTGCTCTTAAATTTCTTCTACAATGAAAAAAATAACGATGATATTACGGTACAAAAATGCCGGCCGAGGGTTCACCGCCGCTAAATTCAACATACTGCCGGAGTCACTACTATAAGCAGTAAATTTTAATATATAAGCCCTAAAAAACAAAGGGAAAACTCCAATGTCAAATATCCCATCACAGAACTGTCGATTTCCTATGTTTAAAGAGAACATTGACAGCAGCAGTAACAGATGTGATGAAAATTCATGATACCGTTAAAAAGATTAACTTAAACTTTATTAACAAGTTATTCCTAAATGACAGTGTTCTAGAAATAAAAAAGAGAGGTAAGGGATCTTCATTAGATAGTGATCCTCAAGGGTTTTAACCCGGTATGTATCCACTTTGTGGCATGTTGAGTACAAACCCTTTGGGAATGACCGTAAAGATATAAACAAAGAAACATCAGTCCTGGATAACGACCTCCGAACTTTGCTGGGGGTCACCTAAGAAAGATCCCAGATAAGTGGTAATTTTTTTTATACATAGCTTAACGCCTAAAGTAATTAGTTTTTTAGTTTGAATAAACTTTTGTATTATTACAGAAGATCAGATTTTTATATAATTTAATTCCCAAAATCATTCTCGGAAGTTACATATACCTACATATCATGACCTCATTTCATAAAAAGATGAAATTCTATAAATTTGATTAAACAATTGAGCACAGATTATTGCTGGATTAATTAACTGATAAATGACAGAAATAATAATTGATAAATTAGAGTTTTGAATTGCACCACGCTCTCTTAACCCTTGAATCCACAATAATCATTAATTTTTAACCTTTAAAAGACAGACGCATGCCTCTCCTAGCCCCTAGCCTTATCAGTCACTTATCCCTGCGATGTATCATCGCTCTCTCTCTCTCTCTCTCTCTCTCTCTCTCTCCTTAAACATATTTCACCTACAAAGAGGGAAGTGGTGCTTTAAGAAAGATACAGCTTTCAGGTTCCTCAGAAAGTCTTTGAGGGTGAGACTTGTGCATCTATTCGACCATCCCCTCAACCCCAGCCCTCGCTTTTTTTACTCTTCCTTTCTTTCTGTGACCTCAGCAACCGCTGGGTTGACTGATGGGCTAAGGATGGACTATACGTGGAGACTGATAAACCTAACCAAGCACGTGATCTGTGCACCGTCTCCTCTTCACTGGAGTGGGAGCAGTGTTTGCTAATGTCCTTAGTTAGCCTTCATGATTCTCTGCTGGCATCCCATCACCCTTTCCTACTTAAAAATTTCCATCTGCCATGGGGAGTCAAAACTCCTCGGGTGAAATCAGAGATTCTAAAGAGAAACCAAAACATTATGAAATTTCATGTCCCAAAAACGTCATTTGGTAGTTCCAGTTATCTACTATAATTACAGAAAGCTTCATAAAAGTCGCATTTCATTCTTTTCCGAAACAACACACGTTTAGAGGTTCAGTCTGCACCTATATCAGAATTATGTTATTCGGTTAAGAGATTCTAAATTTAAAGTACGTGAGCTCATTACTTATTTCTGTCATTTGGAGTAAATGCCACATATATCATGAGTTCAATAATAGCTTCGTTAAGCAACAAAAAACCACATGAACGAAAAAAATAAATACAAACTTCCTTTATATCTTTAAGTTTTTGTATTTTAAGTTTTCATGTCCAAGTTACCCTTCAGCTTATACCAACGACAAAAAAGCATTTTTCATCACATCCATAATCTCAGATACACAAACAGCTTCAAAAGAAGGCTCCCCTCCCTTCCCTTCCACTCTTCTATAAAAGACACGCCCTTTCTCTGTGCTCTGTTTATTTTATAATTTGAGTAAAAACTATGAACAGCTACCTACAGATTGATTCCACTCTTCCAAGGTTGTGGGAGTATCCTGTGGAAACAGAGAGAGAGAGAGAGAGAGAGGAGAGATAGAGAGAGAGAGAGCGAGAGAGAGAGAGAGGGAGAGAGAGAGAGAGATTTCTTTTGATCCGGTACAGTTTTTCTCTTTTTGCGTGGTACAAATAGAAAGTAATGTAGTCTTGTTTTGGGAATTGTTCATTTACGCAAACATATGACCACCAGTTATTAATGACTGACAAATAATTTTCAGAGTAACTGTCAGATCTTGATTATTTTCCCCGTGTCACAAAGAAAAGATGAATATAGTGCAATATACCATTTAAATCACCGAAAGATCTTTTATTTACATCAGTAAATACAAAGCTTCACCTTACAGCTATAAGAATAACTAAAACTAATGACTCCGTAATGGGACCTTATCATTCTATTGTTATTTTTGCAGGTGAAATCCTCTCTTGATATTTGTAAGAAATTGCACCAGAGATTGTCCAAATTTAAAAAAAAAAAAGAAAAAAAAAAAAAAGTGCTGTAAAATCTTATTCTCATTAAACATCACTGACAAAATGTTAGGAAGACTTCACCTTTAATAATAATTTCTAGAGAATGGTCAGATTTTATTTCATTATTTTTTTTCTTGGATGGCTTGGTTTCAAGGAAAATGTTTTGTAGGTATATATTGCATTTTACCCTTTCATGTTGTTAAAACCACTTTACATAATTTAAACTGAGTTTCTGTCTTACCTTAATCTCCTGATAATTAGATTTATTTTGAAATTTTTATATTCTTTTCATTCTTCACGAAACAATAGACATTGTTTATTGTTATCATTTAATTTTCTTACCTGAACTCTATCATACCAGGCTGATGATGATGAATATCTAGGGTTGTAATATTATGTCGCCTCAGTTTATTACCCCACCAAAAAAATGTACTACGTATTACAGTGGTAAGAATGTTAGACTTATTTCAAACATCTTAAAATGGAAAGATTCATATTAACCCTTAAACACCTAAGCGGTAATTCAGAAATCGTCGCCCGTATGCAGTGGAGTGGGGATGTGAGCGCCGAAGCGGAAATTTATTTTTTTTTAAAATCACAGCACGTTTAGTTTTCAAGATTAAGAGTTCATTTTTTGCTCCTTTTTTTGTCATTGCCTGAAGCTTAGTATGCAACCATCAGAAATAAAAAATAAATATAATTATCATATATAAATATTGGAATATATGACAGCGCAAAAAAAAAATTCATATATAATTGCATACAAATCGCACTGTGAGCTAAACGGTTAAAGCTAACGAGTTAATTCTTTGTCGTTGTATTATACCACTAAATTGAGATCATTTTGGTATAAAAAAACATTGTAAAACCAATCAAAGCAACACAGAAAATATTATCACAAATGATGTATGAATTTGTAACATGCGGACGTAAAAAAGTTGTTTTCAAAAATTCACCATAAATCGAAATATTGTGCTAGAGACTTCCAATTTGTTTCAAAATTAAGATAAATGATTGAAAATTACTATACTGTAAAAGTTTTAACTTATAATAGCCTTTTTCGACCATTTCGGTCGTGTTAAAATTGACCGATGGTCTAATTTTTTTCTATTTATTGCGATTTATATGCAAATATTTCAAAAATTATAAAAGCTATGACAATGAAATATTTTTTTATTGCATTTTAAATGGAATTTCGCACATTTTTTTTATATATAAAACTATGTAACGGCTAATGTGAAATGGAGCAAATATTACGACAATGTGACTGAAGCATTTTGTACATTTTTTTTATTCTGGTACGCCCTTTTGCGGCCCTCTGCACCCTCCGTTGTCCCTAGGGCAGGCGCACTCCAATAGTATGACAGCAGTGTGGTAAATGCAGTCACACTCCCCGAACCTGCAAAGAGCTGTATTGCAGGTGGGCGACAGAATAAACCGGGTGTCTTTCCTTCTGCCATTCATATGGCACATGCGGCACTGTTTCTGCCTGCGTCCTTCTAGGAGCGTCAGTGTGTGATCCCCTGGCTGCAGCCGACGAGAGTCAGAATCTGTGAATGTGCGGGATCATCAGGGGTGGCGGCAGCAGGGCAGCAGCAGCAGCGGCAGGAGCAGGACGACCGAAGTTGGCCCTCCTAATATCTGTTTCCCTTTCCTGTAGGGGCAGATCTGGAGCTCGGGGCAGGGGGTCGGTGATGGAAGGCAACTCATTGGGATTAAAGTTGATGAGGGCATTCCCGGCTACCTCGAGAAACTGGATGTGGGACAACCTCAGGAGGTCTGAATTATAGCACCCACAGAAGAGGACTAAGGCATTCTGGAGGGCCAACTGAAGAATGTATTTGAGGAGCTTCTGTGTCCACCTCCTGGTTCTCCTGGTGAAGGGATAATACTGGATGAGCTGATCAAAGAGATCAACTCATACATAACTCCTCATACAAAACTTGGCCCTGCCGACGTGTCTTCTTCCGCTGGACGACCTCATCTTGGATGGGCTCATGACTCGTCGTAATCATGGGGACGAGTCGGACCCCCTTCCAACAGATGACGAAGACAGCTCCCTTCCGCTGCCACCCTTTCTCCTCTTGCCAGATGTTGTGGCTGGCTAGCAAACCTCTTGAGGACATTCGGGGCCCCACACACCAACCAAAGGGTACCACTGACGCGCACACCTGCTTCATATAGTTCCTGGACGGAGATAGCGAGTTATAATAATTATCCACAAACAGGTGGTATCCCGGTTACGGAAACGATCCACAAGATCGAACACAGTGTAATGCAGCGTGGAGAAGACCCTAGAATGCTTTGAGAAATCCACAACGTATCCAGTGTTGGCCACCGTAATAAAGAATAATTTCACACAATATTTCTTTGGCTTCTTGGGGCTGTACACTTTTATGCTCAGACGTCCTCTGTAAGAAAGGTTCTTGCCAGGATCCATTAAAAACTGGAACCGTTCATGAATGTACTCCAACACTGGGCAAACTAAGATGAGGCGATCGGGATTATTCCAGGGTATGGCCCTTTGGTTGAAGGCGTTGAAATACCTGTCCAACACCAGGAATCTATCGCAGGCCATAATGCCAAGGACATTGGGCGTACTTAAAACAAAACTCTGCATCCAATGTTGCCTGACGTTAGCAGCAGGCATCATTCCAAAAAAAATGTGGAGCCCCAAAAAATGCACTATGTCGGTGAGGTTGCAGCCCCGCCAGCGACATGACAATGTCGTCCATAGTTCGTCACAGCAGTACCAAGCGTAGTAAGACGTCTCTGCTACCAGGTATTCCAGCAATTCTTGTGAAAGGAACAGCTGAATGAACCCCAGAGCAGTGAGAGGAACAGGTACGGTGAGCCCAGGTGCTGCCTGCCATGAATGGGTGCATGTTAGGTCGCTCTCGGGCGACTGGCCTTCACCTTGGCTTGCTCAACGCACCGACCTTCTATGTGCCCGGGCACAGTTTCGCACTTGAAAACACCCCCCTGGCCCATCTCCCTCACTTAGGCCCTCGCTTTTCTGTGTCGTCATCGACAACAAAACTAGACGACAACAACTCCTCCTCCTCCTCCTCCTCAGATTCCCCCTCATACGCCCTAAAACCACAGAACTCCAACTCACTTTCAGCCTGTGACCCTCATGCAGACAATGGGGGCAAATATTCATCATCACTAACATCGGGAGTGATGTCCTCGTCACTAGATGACCAACCACTATCAAAATGAGGACTTGCGACATGCTCCCGATCAAGCTCTAACAAGTAGTCATCTATGTAAAAGGCACACGAGGCACACGATGTGGTGCCTGAACACTTTCGGCCACACGAGGCCACACGGAACGGCGTTGAGGAGGGAGGTCATCTTGGGTGCTTGGTCCCTCGCCAGCATCCTAGTCCAAAATAAGTCTAACACGATCCCTCCCAAGAGGTAAAACATACCTTTTGCGCTCCATTCGACATTCAGACATCTCTATATACGTCTTTTACCACCACAAATACTCAAACTCTTGCAAAAGTTCGGCAAAATACGATTGCAGCAAAAGATCGCTCTCGGATGACGCGTCGCTGTGCTTGCTGGTGCGAGAAGAAAGCATTTCGCGCATGCGCACCTGGGTAACCCTTGTAAACAAAACAACAGCTTGATCCGTGAGCTCCCAGCATCCCTCAAGGCGCGTGATTCAAAAGTTTTTGCCTGTAGGCCTATAACTATTTTTCCGCAAATAAAAAAAAATCTATATTGCGTCGACGTACCAGACGTTGGTTAGGCACCCGACAGACAATTTTCGTCGACGTTTAATACGTCCAATAGGCGTTTAAGGGTTAACTCTTGCGAATTATAGTGACGTAAAAGATCATCGCTAAAATACTTCACCGCTTTTTTACCATTGAGGTTTCCCTTTGGTTTTCGCGGGAATCTCCGGAGAAATTCATCCAGCCAAATTCTGGTCCTCAAGTTCCTAAGGTTGTGACTGGGGACCCAGTGCTCTGTCCGAGATTCAAGTAGGGTGGTTTTTAAAATAAGAATGGGATTTTCTGTAATAGGAACAAAGGCATATGCCCGAACCCTTATTTTTTTGAGGACCTGATTGCATTTAACAATCCTTCCTGAGTCCATTCAAGTTCTCTTGGATTTCGATGAATTATTGTATTGTCTCTTGTTATAGTCATACCTCCTATTGTGAGGCTAAAAGGCTAAGCAGGACCTAAAGGTTTTAAGGAATCTAAGGAAATGGGAGACAAGTTTTTTTGTCTATTTCACAAAATAACCATAGGGTGACTAATTCGGCAGAAACAAAGGTCTCCCCCAGTATTTCTGGAATTAATCCAGGAGCTTCTGTTCTTCAGAATGGTCTCTTCCCGCTAGTCTTGGAACTCATCGATTAAGGTTTGACTGAGTGGTTTACTTCAGAATATCCCATATATGCCAGGGGAATGTTAAGGTCTGGAGTGTCATATATGTACATTTGTGTCCTCGAAATTCAATACGTTTCAAATATCCAAAATATTCATAATTTTTCAATTGTGTTTTATTTCAGTGAGTACAATTTTACCATACTAAGTGTTACGATAACAAAATGGCAGTATTATGTCAGTCATCGCCTCTTAAAATAATTGAGTCATCAGAAACCGATGAAATTATCTCTCTCTCTCTCTCTCTCTCTCTCTCTCTCTCCCCAAGCGATACTGAATCGCAGAACGAAGGATGCGAGGCACTGTATGGTACTCGCCAATAACAATGGGTAAACGTCACTATTTGTGTAAGTAGTCTTAAAAATGATTTATATAGGAAATTGTTGCACTATAAATTCATTCTTGTCGATAAAAATTGAGACGCGTTTTTATCTATGAAGAATCTAAGTAGCTTTCAACATGTATATAGAGAGGTCTTTTCGATGTGATTGTAAAACTGGGTAATACGTGTAAGTATACCTATTCATTTATGGGGATATATATACATATACATATATATATATATATATATATATATATATCTATATATATATATATATATATATATATATATATATATATATATACTATATATATATATCATATATATATATATGTCATACTTTAGTGTAAAACTGAATGATGATAGAACATCTTACAACATCATCTCCTTACTGTAGAACTCTTTTGGTATTTCATTCCAAGAATCGGACTTTTCTTTAATTTTCCTGTTTTTATCTGTTTTTCATACGCTCCTTCAACATGACTTTCTCGCAGTGCAAGGTCTACTTTTTTACGTCGGTCATTTTATAAAAAAAAAAAAAAAAAGATCCTTTGATGTATCGTAGAATTGCATCCTGCTTCCGCTGCAAGGCCTCCCTTTGATGTTAATGAGGAGACAGGTATTTTATTTTCCTTGCGATAACATCTGTGTCTGTATTCTCGCGTCTGTCTGTTCGCTGTTCACATGTTGCCTTTCACATTATTTGCACGTAGGGTATGGTATCTGATATATATATATATATATATATATATATATTATATATTATATATATATATATATATATATATATATATATATATATATATATATATAGATAGATAGATAGATAGATATGTATATTATATATATATATATATATATATATATATTATATATATATATATATATATATATATGATAGATAGATAATATAGATATGTATATATATTATATATATATATATATATATATATATATAGTATATCATACCTATATATATATATAGATCGATAATATATATCCATATATATATATATATATATATTATATATATATATATATATATAATCACCTGTGAACAGACTTCATGTAATTAATTTTGATGATTAGCGTTATGTATCAAGAAAGTAGTTTAAATGTTGTTTAGTAGCATTTATTCGTGATCTATGAATTCCAGTACAAACTGTCCTGCTGATCATAACGGTATTGCTGAATCAGGAGTAAGCCCATGCTGAATGAGTGATAGTGACAGTAATCATGATGACAAGGGATTGTAGATAGGGAGGATACTACAGTTTTGAATAATGTAAGCTTTTTGCCTCTTTCGATTACTGTATGAATAGATTCTCTTTGACAGAAAAAAATGAAGAAAAAATATTTCCCTTAATGTTCCCATTCTTTTTAATCTGGCAGAGATGAAAGCGTTTTCATAGGTGCGTGTTTTTCCTTTGACTGGTGTGTGATGAATACTTTTGATGGAGAAAGAGAGATTTTTGATAATATGTTTTAACCCGTGGATGCATCACATTTTCCGGCTACATCTACCTCTACATTACTGGTGTTAATTCGACCCTAACATTATATTTTTGTTATGATCAAAATCACTAATTCCAAGTTTCTTTTCTATTATGTAAGACAACTGAAGTAAAATTTGAATAAAAATTCAAGACAAAAAGGAAATGAAAAATCAATTTTAAATAAATTCTTATTCTACTTATTTGAAGGAATGTAAACC
>NC_061109.1:34946496-34968996 GCF_015104395.2 Macrobrachium nipponense
ATTTAATTTTGTGTTGTGTCGTAATATAACTGATAAGAAAGTATCTCCCAGCTAACTCTAGAACAGTGGTTCTCAAGCATCGGCGGCCACGAGATGTTGCTGGTGGCCGAACTAAGTACAATCAAAATAAAATGTGGCAATAAGGTCTCATCCTCCATAAATGGCTTAATTATAGGTACCTACAAGAAATGTCCAATTACAAATAATCTAAAAAATCAAAACAGAATGCATACAATAAACTTTATACTCATTTTTTAAGTATGATTAAAAAGAGATTTCTTGTGCAGGCAATTAGTTTATTATTCATTATTGAATTAACAGTCTTGATATTCATTTTCCAGATAACAGTTTTGAAATAGGGAATTCTTGTACTGTTCTCTCTTCAAGATTCATATCAGTCAGCTCGGTGCGATATTTATTCTTGATGAAGTGCAGTACGCTAAATGACCTCTCACAATAAACTGTTACTGGAAATATTGACAACAAAAGAATGGTAATAGTGGCAATCTCTTTAGATGAATCCAAATTATGTAACTGACACCAGAATTTCTCAATCTTTGTGGTCTTTTCATGAAAAAATCTTTTAAGCTTGTCATCATTACGTAACTCTAACATTGAAAATTATACATTCTGCCAGTTAGTTGATGAAACACCAGGAAAAGGTGATAATCTCATTTGCATTAATTTGAAATCATTAGACTTCATTTCTTGAAAGATGACTAAATTTCCCTTAGTAGCCGCATGAGGCCACCGTGGTAGCACTTGAGAATCACTGTGTCTAGAGAGTGGGTGGAACAGATCAAGCGGGAAGTAGACAAACATGTAAACCAGTATAATCAGAGGAAGAGTAATACAAGATGGAATTACAAACTTTTGTAATTCCATCTTGTATTACTGTAGCTTTGGGCCTCTTCCTCTATCTTTACTTTACAATTTGACTTATTAACCTCAAGTCCAGCCTCTATGGAATTGTATTCTACTCTTAACCTGTCAAGTTGGATTAATAAATTAAGGAAGATAGAAGTATCGGTCGATTCGTTGAAGCTACCTAGACTAGTGTAGCCTACGCATATATCAGCTTCTTCTTCATCTGTCACCACAAATTAGTAAACTTCTACACCCACATATGTTTACACACACACACACACACACACACACACACACACACATATATATATATATATATATATATATATATATATATTATATATACATATATATACACATATATATATATATATATATATATATATATATATATATATATATATATATATAATATATATATATATATATATATATATATACAAATACACACACACACACACACACACATATATATATATATATATATATATATATATATATATATATATATATATATATATATATATGTATATATATATATATATATATATATATACGAGAGAGAGAGAGAGAGAGAGAGAGAGAGAGAGAGAGAGAGAGAGAGAGAGAGAGAGAGTGCTTTCTTTAGGATTGGATTTTTGCCTACCTTGCTTTAAACCTTCATATTACCAATCCTTTGGACCTATGGAATCATTATTTGCTAAACTTCTTAACCTCCGCCTCGATGTAGATATACCCAAAATTCGATCACAACTACAATGTTTATCGCAGAAAACTTTTAACAATTTAACTGTCCGTTGGACTCCTTTCTTTTTTAAGAGCGACTTGAATATTCTTAAAGAACTTGGGGAAACGAAAAGACCTAACAATAACAAAACCTAACAAGGGAAAAGGTACTGTAATACTAAATAAATACGTATGCATACAAAAGATGGAAAATATCTTAGGAGATAAATTTAAATTAAAAAATACAGGAGAACCTCAATACTCTGCTATCTTTAAGATAGAAGACCGAATTAACTGCTTTTTGAAATACCTTAAAGACTCTAAAATCATTAGTTAAAATACTTATAATTCATTATATAGCACAGGTGCCTCATATGGGGTGATGTATGGGTTACCTAAACTCCAAATGGAAGGTATGCCAATGATGTCCATCCTCATCTCCTATACTTCTAATTACAAAATTGTCAAATTTTTTGTGCCTCTCCTAGCGCCTTTAGCTGCCAGTATCTATAGTTGTAAGAATTCAGAAAATTTAAAGAAAAAATTTTACCCCAGGATTCAGACTTATTTATCGTTAGCATGGATGTGGAGTCTCTTTTCACTAATGTACCGGTAGAAGAAACCATTGATATTATTGTTAGCTGTATTTTTACTGACCCAGATGCCACTTTCAATCATTTTAACCTCACAGATTTTTGAAAACTGCTGGAGATCGCTGTGCAGGACACGGGTTCCGATCAAAATCCCGAAGCTTAAAATCCCGAATGTCAAAATACCTAAACTTAAAATCCCAAAAGAATTAAAATTCTGAATTATCAAAATCCCGAATCTTAAAATCCCGAATTATCATAATCCCAGTAAATTATCCATTTGTCTTAACCATCTCTCTCTCCCTCTCTTGTACGAGCTTGGGGCAATTACCATTTTAGGTTTCTAGTAACGATGTCTTTTAGTTTAGTCTGTTCCTGTGTTATCATAAAGTCACTTCTCCATTGTGGTCTACAAAATACTAAAAGCGTAAAGCCCATAACAACAATGGAAGAGATCTGTGAAATTGTTCCTTCGCAAAAAGGTTTTAATAAGTTAAATGCACATGGCTATTTGATGGTGAAATAGAAAAGTTTAAACAATAGATACAACTGGTGTTGTGAAAGTAGGAAACTGCTTAATTGCAAAAGCCGAGCAATAACCATATTTTCAAATGGACAACATATTCTTAAAAAAACTGTAGATCACAACCATTCACCCAATGCAAGTGCAGCGAACGTTTCGAAGATCATAGGTGAAGTAAAAAACCAAGCTAAAAACACAAAAGATGCCGCATGTCTGATTATACAATCGTATACAACCACTGCTAACCCGGAAATTGTTCCGTGTTTGCCATCAAAAAATGCACTTCGTCAATAGATTAAAAGAATTCGGCAAAGCTCATCATCTTTCCAAGAACCAAAAGACTATATTGATATAGAAGTTCCTCTGGTGCTGCAAAAAACATTAAATGCTGAATTGTTTTTAGTGAAGGATTCGACTCTAGAAGGAGAGAGACTTCTAATGTTTACCACTAAAGCTAGTGTAGAGAAACTAGCACATGCTTCAATGTGGATCATGGATGGAACCTTCAAAACTGTCCCCACAATTTTTATCAACTTTACACAATTCATGCCCCTGTGTGCTCAGATACCTCTAGAACATATCCGCTAGTATATATTCTAATGACAGGAAAAAGTGAGTCACTTTATAAACGTTATTTGAAGATTTGGTAGACTTTGCAGACGATAATGGATTGTGTTTAAACCCTTGAATCATAATGACAGATCAAGAGTTAAGTGTAATCAAAGCCACAGAAAGTGAATTTGAAGCGTTCACCAATAAAGTTTGTTTTTTCCACTTTGGCCAGTGCATTTGGCGCATACTTCAGTCAAGTGGATTGGCTATACGATATGGTAATGACGAAAATTTCAGTCTAAAACTACGTCATTTGTTTGCATTAGCATTCCTTCCATCTGCTTAAATACCAGGAGCTTTCGATGAACTGAAACTGCATCTGCCTGATGAAGCTCATGAAGTTGTCGATTGATTTGAAACTAATTATGTGCATGGCAGAATAATAAAATATCTGCGCAACGGTGTAGCTGTTCGATCGCCTCCATTGTTTCCACCAAATTTGTGGTCTCTGTATGAATGCTTCCAAAGTGGATATCCTCGTACCCAGAACAATGTCGAAGCATGGCTCAGGCGATGGGAAAATTTGGTAGGCAATGCGCATGTCGGTGTTTATCGCATAATTGGTGAGTTTCAAAAAGAGCAGCAGCACGTAATGAATGAATGTGAACGCATTCTGCGAGGCGAGTCTTGTCCAAAAAGAAAAAAATGTGTTATCCGCCGTGAAGAAAGGATACAAAATATAGTTAACGATCGTGAAAACCGACCAGATCTTAAGAACTATCTTCGGGCTATTGCTCATAATCTTTCATTTTAAAATATTTCCATATTCTAGTTTTAAATGTTTTAATGTATTCTCAATGATTCAAATACTGTTTTGTAAAGGTGTTGAAATAAAGCTATTTCTTCTTTTTCTTTTTTGTTTTAAGTTTCCCCACAAAGTTAATCCTTTAATGATGTCGGACAAATCCCTGGTTTCCTTGCATATGGGACAATCACTGGTAATTTCAGACAAACGAATTTTTGAAAAGAGAGAGAGAGAGAGAGAGAGAGAGCTGGCAATGGCCTACAAAAAAAAAATAAATAAATAAAATAAAGCCATATTCAGTAAAATACTGAATAAGAAGATAGAACGAATAACAAATACTAAGTAAAATTTGTACTGGGTGTGTAATGGGTATGTGATTGAAATTATAAAATATACTGTAAATCACCTAGATAGATAGGGAATTACACAAAAAAGAGAGAGAGAGGAAAAGAGAGAGAAAAGAAAGAAAGAATAAAAGAGAGAGAGAGAGAAAAAAAAAAAACTTAAGGAATGGAGAATGGCTATAGTTTTCGGGATTCTGATCTTTCGGGAATCTAAATTTCGGGATTCTGATAATTCAGGATTTTAATACATTCAGGATTTTAAGTTTCGGGATTATGAAGCAAACCCATATTTCAAGCATTATAATTTGAGTAACGTCCACATTACCATTAACGGGAATACTATATATAATATTCAGTGAATTTCCAAGTAGGATAACGCAATTATTTTACGAGACGCAGCAGACGTTTGGTGCGGCATATGAAAATCATATTTCATATGATAGTTTTAAAAAGGGGGGGGGGGGGGGGGTAGTCTATTTTCTGCTTTAGTTTTACAACTGAAAATAAGGAGGATTCGACACCAGTTGAAATTTCTGCTAATATGAGGACAACACTGAGGTTAGCAACCCCTGTGGCAGCACCCTGCATGGTAACGCTTTTCAGGGATACAAAAGGTATTTTATCGATTGATTAAGAAGAGCAATGGATACTAGAGAATTGGAAGTGTCATTGAAGGGCACGCTAGGTTCTCTTATTAGTTATCTAGGGATATTTGCATCAAATGAAATAGGCACAGTTATATTACCGTTAAGTAGGGATAAACCCATAGGTTTTATATCAAACATCTTTAGAATCATCTTCAGATATTGATAGCGTTGGGCACTGGGTATGTTTTTACGTAGAGAAATCTCCTAGAGATTTTATTATCTTCTTTGTTAGTTATGATATTAATCCAGAATATTATTCACAAGGTTTCTCCAGATTTTTAAGTGATAATTCTAAATTCACGGTTTATAAAACTAAAAGGCAGATACAACAAGATTTATCACTTAAGTGTGGACTTTACGTTCTGTTCTTCATACACAGCGTGAGTCATAACAAATTTCACGGGTTAAAGAACATCCATTCGAAGATGAAGGAGGTTTTTTACAGTTACCATATAAAGAGGAATGACAGATGTGTAACAGGATATTATTTCAAATATCTAAAAAAGTTGAAGTGCTCAGATTGGAGGTCAGGAGATAAAAAGAGCTATAACTTACAAGGAGTGTTTAAAGATACAAGGCGGGTGTGAGTAGAGGAACTAATGTCATGAAAGTCTATCTAAAACATCCCCCTTCCTACTCACAACCAGTAAACATATCAAGCACCTTTCAAACAGAAAGAAAAAAAGGTGAGTATCATTCGAGTATGTCATATTGCGCATATCACATCAAGAAACTTCCCTCTCTCTCATTGTTGAGTACATTGAGAAAATTATCAAGAAAGCGGGATGAGTAAGATTCACTCTTATGACAGACAATACCCCGAGTGTGTTTGCTGTATCAACACACAAGCAGATCTTTATACGCAATCTGCTAAAATGGATGAGTACATCTCACATGTACGATAGCAATTCCCGTTGAAATTAGCATTGTTGTTACATCGAAGAAGACGAAACCCTGATGCTCGACGGCGTCATCAAACAATCGAGCCCGAGAAGTCCGCCAAAGCAAATGGAAAGGGCGCCATAAGCAACTGTGTCAAGAGACGGCCTAAGACCGGAGAAAGAAGTCATACCCAGCGGCACGTCTACAATGGACATCACCATTCTTCATAAACAAACGAAAAGACAGGAACGAGTTCTGAAGGTTGAGGAAGTGAGGTATATCACTAATCCAAACATATTTTCAGATTTGGTGATGTCGGCTTCAGTTTTTTAGAAGCAGAACGGAAGTCCTTGAACACAACATTCAAGTCAATCTTCAACAAGCTCCCCCAGTTTCAAAAGAAAGTGTGGCTGCAAGCCTGTCCGTCTTCCTGCCATTCTTCCATAAAACCTCAGATAAGTCTATTGTGGTTCTTAGTCTTTCAAGTCGTGCAGCATGTAACAGATTAGCCTAGTGACTAGCGTAGCACTGTCTCGTAACTGGATACCTGAGCCGTGAATTTTAACCGCTTAGATTCCTTTCATATGTCTTTACGAAAGTGATTATTGCATTTTTGACAATTTTTTCGATTATTTTTTCTTTTATTTATCATATGAGGTTAAGATCAAGAAGGATATATTCAAACTCTTCTGGTAGGACTAATAGAGGTAATAATAATTCCGTTAGACCGTCCACCAAACCCAACAAGATCCCAGCAGACGCTGACACTGATGATAAAAATATTTTCACAGTTGTGAATACCCAATCAGCCATTGTGCCATTTCAAGGTTTGGTCAATGGTCAACTCACTCAAGTGGTTGAAGGCTGGAAAACAGCCATTATGTTTCACTTAAAAGCTAAGAAAATAGTGGATCTGGATAGTCAAGTACAGGAAACCAAATCATTTCTAGATTATGGCGAAGGGATGCAGTGTATTGTTTATGAACACTATCGTTCACAACATGCCAGACACGGTATGAGTTTAAAATTGCATTAGGGGATGTGTATGGAACTGAAGATCAGATAGATGACGTTAGGACTTATCAATGATTACATGTTCAGCCCTTATGGCAGATAAATTTCAGGAATGACAGACGAAAGTTTTAGCTTCTTCGAGGGTAAATGGTCGGAATATAAGTGTTGTAAATATGTGTCATCTGATGCAACTGGCATTTATGACTCTTATGGTGCCTGATGCATTTGTGCGTTGTTTTGATACTAAACTTGACAAAATTTCCACCGACAGAACTGTCACTAATCAGATTAAGAGACATATGTCTAAATGTCCAGACTTGGATCCTACAATAATAACTTGTATTAATGGGGCTCAAGCTAAATCTAACGCTATGGCGCTCCAGCAGGTAAATATGGTTAATTCCACCAACCAGTCTGTCAAATGTTTTAATTGTAGTCGTACCAGTCATTTCAAGGAGGACTGTAGGACTAAATACTGTAGTTTCCATCAGACTTCTTCTCATACTTATCAGACCTGTTATCAGAGAAAAAACAAGCAAAGTGAGTATAAAAACAATCAGGGTAACAACAAATCCAGTTCCACATCTACAAGTAATCGCAAAAATAATCAGAAGAAATTCCACAGTAAGAAAATCCAGGGACAGAAATATCACAACAACCATCAAGATAAAGCCAATGTGAATACAGTCCAAGATCAAACCCAAAGTAGTTCGTCATCTCCACAGAATTTTCCAACTATCAAAGACAAACTAGTGACAACTTACATAGATGTTTCTAAAGTTCAGAATAGTTATGTTGAGTTGTCTGTGAGTAATAGATTTCATGCATTGACTGATCAGTGAAATGTTCAATCAGATTTACAGGAGAGTGTTAATATTTATACTTTATTTTGCAGTCAATCAGTTTTAGATATAAAAAGAATTCTCACACTCATCCATAGGTAAATAGATGACAGACCAGCCATTAAGGCAGTCACTAAACATCATCGTAATTTGATGGATTTAAAATCATATCACTTGCTGTTTTCTGATTTTCCTATAGAGAAGACTGGTGCCAAGCTGGCAGGGATTGGAAATAACAACTTAAATTATCATAGGTACTGTCAGAATTCCGTTGAGGATAGGAAAAATAACGTTCATTAATGATTAATTTTCATTGTGGTATATTCCTAGCTACTCTCCCTAAGAGGGACCTGTAAGACCCCTGCGCCAAATCAATTGAGCTATAAATATTATGTCCCCCAATTTCAACAAAAAGATCTGGTATGCACGCGACTGGGTAGCGGTCAGGGATCGTCTTTTCATTTAAACGTTTAAAATTGACGCATACACAGACAGAACCGTTTTTTTTAGGCACTGCTAACAAGGGAAAGCTGTAAGGAGACACGCTAGGTCTAATGATTCCTTCTTCTTCCCATCTATTAACCTCTTTCTCTACCTGTTCTCTGATTTTGAAAGGTATGCGATATGCAGGAATATAAATAGGTTTTGTGCCACTCTCCAAATTTACCTTATGCCCTAACACATTAGTCAATCGCAATTTATCACCTTGTAAGGCTACCATATCCCCAAATTCTGCCAAAAGCCCGCTTATTGCTTCAATGTGTTCGCTATAATCCACATTAATTAAATGTTCTCTAAATATTCGTTTCCTTGATTGCATTTCTGCCTCCGAAAACTCAGGTTTCCCCTCTACGATAGCCACTGAACACTATCACAATTCCAATCTTAGAAATCCAGTATATATGTATTCTTCTGTATCATTACAGTTTAGCAACTCTAACCACGTAAACCCATCCTTGGATACACTGTTCACCGATGCCGTGCTAACAACCCCTCGAAACTTTTCGTTATTTTCAATAACACAAACATCTGTAGGTTTTCTCATTTCCTTCAATTTAACTTTTACCATAGTTTTCGAACCAGGTAGTAACATAATATCTTTGGATAAAACACCTCTATATTTGTGGTTAGTACCGCCCCATACACATTACCACCCTCAGTATCATCCACAGCATTGTTAGTATCAGAAATAACATCAATATTAGTATCAACATCACCATCCAAAGTATCATCACCACCATTGTTATCACTGTGAACTCTGACAGAACCCCCGTAATCATTTCCCATATCAGCAACGTGGGTTTTAATATTATCTTTATCCATAACACTCGTATCACCGCCATTAATATCACCGAGGACACCTATTTCAATAACCTCCATGTCTTACATTCTATTCACGTCCTCATAAGGTAGAAAAACACCCGGTATCCACTGTTATCCCATTAACACCCACATGGATCAAAATCTTGTGTCTTCTACAAGCAGGATGACCTAGCAAGTCTGTTGCCCAACGCAATTCCATTTATTACCAAAAATGGTTCTGTTAACACTCTGTCACCGAGAGTAAACTGTATTTGAACACAACACAGGGCATTTAATCTATGGGCTTGCACGTCACACACCGTCTCCGTTGAGGGTTGCAAAGGGTAATTGGAAAACATGGATTGATACAAATTATAGTCCATTTGATTTATTGATGCCCCCGAGTCTATAAATATCGGGATATCCACATCCCCTACTGTTCCATAGACTACAGGCCTGGGCTCTGGGGCGTCCCCCACGGGACCACAATGGCATTTACCAATCACCTGTACCCTTTTTGTTGATCGGGCTTCCAAAATTTTCACCGATCCCTTTGCCCTCTGGTTTGACCTGACTGGGAAGTTCTCACATTATAATTATCAGAGCCTTGAGGTGTAGGCCCAGCATTTCTCCGTATCTGAGACGGACAAGACTGCCAATAATGATCGGTACTCTTACACATTCCACAATATTTAACCCTACAAAATTTTTTTGGATGCCCTGGTTCATTGCAGTGGAAACAGCGCAACTGCTGTTGCCTTTGATCGATCGATCTTTTGTTAGATTCAACTTTTGCGCACAGACGGGGAGGAGAAAATTCTGTGTCTCTTTGCACTCTTTTCCTCGGGCCTGTCCCATTAAAAATTGTGCTATCTACAGTGGGACATTTAGACATATGTTTCTCAATTTGGGCATAAAGTAATTCTTCGTCTGAAGTAGGTTCAATCTTTTCATCAAAGCTATTCACTATCACATCCGGTACATCGTGCAAGAGCAGGGAAAAATAGATCAGTTTATGAATGCTATCAAGAGAGACATTACTCCCTGTAGCCCATTTAGATGTTTTCAATTTTCCTACCCAATCCGCCACTGAGTCAAAAAGTTTTGAACTATGTTCTAAGAGGCTATTAGTGCCCTTCCGTAGTTTATAAAGACCCTGAAGGTCCCTCACCATATCTCTGTGTTCCTTTTAAACATAAACTGTTTTCAAAAATGCTTGCAAATCCGTCCAGGTACGACATTTTGTAAATTGGAAACTCCGGCAACGATGGGAGAGGTCTCCCCTATTGAAATCTAGCAAAGCTTTCGCCTCTCTAAATGTCTCTATATCATCCGATATATTCTTTCCTGCTAAATAATTATTCACTCCTTCAATAAAAAATTGGACTGGTTGTGCTAGAACGCCATCTACCATCCCTCTAAATGGACTCACACCCGCACTCACGTTCGCTACGTGATCAAGTAATGTTGTGGTACTCTTAGTATCCGCCATCTTTCTCTGTTTCCGAAAGCTATTTTCTTCTATAAGATTCCCCGATCTCAATAACATCAATGTATCTATATACACAAAACCCAATCCAGAAAAATTAATACAAATTTTCCCCCAATAATGGATAACAAAAGGCAAACGTGCCCCACGCCCAGTATATCATCCCACGAAAGCAACAAAAAAAAAAAAATAGGTAGGGGATATAAAAAGAAAAAATGCAAAACACTTACTAAGCGCTACACCCCGGCGACCGTCTCATACGCAAGCTCTCTCTCTCTCTCTCTCTCTCTCTCTCTCTCTCTCTCTTTCTCTCAGGGCGTGACTCGCAACAAAAAACTCCGCTCGAGTAAATTCGCCACAAACAAACAAAAGGAATATAAACAACAACAAAAAAAAAAAAATATATATAAAAGATAAAAAGAAGAAAATAAGAAATAAAACTTGAAAATACACTCACATCTTTATGCGTGAACAATTTACCACACTTGTGAAACACTTTAATACGTCGAAAATTAAACTTTTCCCCTTCACGTTTTAAAACACTGGTATTCAAGAGTCCCAAGATGGCTGACACTGACTTAGCCCAAGAGACGAACAGCTTCTCCCTGTCCAACTCATTGAATCAGCAAAAAGAGCCCCGAGTTGCCTGTGACATGATTATAACCCCTTTTCCTACCAAAAAAAAAAAACATCTATGTCTAACTGGTCACCAGTCTCTCTGTTAGCGTACCTGCAGCTTATAAAATATAAAAAAAAACCTCTTTAACCGCCTGCCACCACTCTTACCCTCCCCCCTCCTTTTATTTAAACTACACAAATTATAAACCCTTACCTATTGTCAATGGTGCCCTCTGTCTGCAACCATGTCGTTAGACTATTAAGATCTCGTAAGTTTAAAAATATACTATTTATTACCCAAAGCAGTTACATATAAAATAGAACAAAATGATTAACAAGTCATAGTGACAAAAAACCCAAATCTGCCCACAAAGAAAATTAGTAAGTTAACATTCTACCTTCCTGACTAAGAATTAACTCCCAGACCCAAAATGTCAATAAGTTCATTATATTAGTCAGGTTAGAGATTCACGTCTCTA
Source organism: Macrobrachium nipponense (assembly GCF_015104395.2). Classification (NCBI taxonomy): domain Eukaryota; kingdom Metazoa; phylum Arthropoda; class Malacostraca; order Decapoda; family Palaemonidae; genus Macrobrachium; species Macrobrachium nipponense. Next base: position 34,958,177 of record NC_061109.1, read on the forward strand.
ATACCATGAAATAGGACCCATCTGTAATAAAGATAACAATGGATAAAAGATACAATTCACACATCACTCTTTTCAAAGTAATTTAAGTAAAGAAAGTATTTCGCACTTCTCTCTCTTTTCAAAGATAACGGTTTTCTAAGTCTTACAAAATATGTGTCATACCTTTACGATGGGGTTTTCTCTCCCGAAACCTGACGTGTACAACCGACCTCTTTGTGCTCACCAAAAGGAATGTGGTTTTCACAAGTGCCTTGGTCTATTAGACCTATAACATCCGTACAAACGAATGTACATGCTTGACGCCAAGACAAGCGATCTCTCGGTTAAACGCTTAGATACCTTCACTCATGTAAGCTGTAAGTTCAGCCTGTCTCCAAGCAAGACATGATATGTGATTTCACTAACATTACACACTTGTAAGATATATATATATATATATATATATATATATATATATATATATATGATACATATATATATATATATATATATATATATATATATATATACACATATATGAACATCTCAAAAGGAGTCTTTATCACTGTTTGATGATTGCTATCAACTGTGTAGATTGCTCCTGTCGCAGACAAACCATGAACCTTAACTGATTCGTTTAGTACCATGATCTCAGTCCCAGGTAGGACTTTCTTAGTAGTTACAACAATGTATGATGATTCATTAGGTTCTATATACTGGGTTAAACTAGCAATTACCTGTGAAAACGAATTATGTTGAGTTGCTTCTTTAAATTCTGAAATATTCCAAACACTAGTAGGTTCTTCTATGTAAGTAACTTTACTGTCTGGTATGTCTTACAATCTGATGACGATTTAAGTGTATGGGAGGATTTTTTGAATTTCCCCTTAATAAAAGCACCATGCTTTGCTGGAACTATTACTAAATTATTCTTAGACATAGATGGATAACCAAGAATGACAACTGGGTGCATGTTGATCCCATTTACCCCAATAAAAATTAATCATTAATGAACGTTATTTTTCCTATCCTGAACGGAATTCTAACAGTACCTATGATAATTTAAGTTGTTATTTCCAATCCCTGGCAGCTTGACACCAGTCTTCTCTTTAGGAAAATCTGAAAACAGCAAGTGATGTGATTTTAAATCCATCAAATTACGATGACTACCATTATCTAGGAACAAAGTAAAGTTTCATGATGTTTAGTGACTGCTTTAATGGCTGGTATGTCATCTATTAACCTATGGATGAGTGTGAGCATTCTATTTATATCTAAAACTGAATGATTGTAAAATAAAGTATAATTATTAACACTCTCCTGTAAATCTGATTGAACATTTCACTGATCAGTCAATGCATGAAATCTATTATATATGTGCGTGTGTGTGTGTGTGTGTGTGTGTGTGTGTATGCATATATGTATCTGAGATGATTCTAAGTAACGGGGACAAGATCTTAGTGATATATTTCGAAAGTTTATATGAAATTGAGCCAACAGTTCCTATAATAGGCTGCATAGGGTTATTTTCTTTATACGTTTTGACTAATCCATACAGGTAAGGTAGTGAAGGAAATTTGAATGACAATTTGCCTAGTAGTTTTGTTTTATCTTTAAGGATTTTTTTCACTTGACTTGATCAGGAGGGGTTTTTTGTTAGTTTTTTAATAAGTCATATCATCATACAGTATGCAAGCCCTACTGGAAATTGAATACATAAGAAAAACAAGAAAAGATTTATGTTATCCTTCACATATATTAGATATTTGCTATAATAAAGCCCACAAAAAGTTTTATAGTGTAAGTAACATTTTGAAACTATTAAATCACTTTTTTAAATCTTTTAAGGTCAACCTCGTCTTTTCTTATATTAACACACTAAAAGGAATGTTAATAAAAAAATTGCCCCAGGGGGAAACAACATTATAATATATAAAATTTCATGTGTGGACTGCCCCTCCTTTTATCTCGGGCAATAGAGCAAGGGCTTAGAATTAAGAATTAAACAGCATAAATATTATGTCAAAACTGGGCAAACATCTAATGCAATATTCATTTTATTTAAGTCAAAACAATCTCAGGATAAATTTGATTGGTAGTTCAGTAATTACAAGATAAAAAGATGTATTATGACGAAATCTTTTAGAATCTGCCATTATACAACTTAGTTCCCATAGTAATTTTGATATTAGTCGTATCCTGTTTCATTTACACCCTTATATTTGTAACATGTTTAAGAATGACGTCAAAGATACAATCACAGACTTAATTACAAATCAGTTACCTGATGAATATTTTCTTTGTACATGTATGATTAATATGTTTTGTGAATAAGTTTTAGTTTACCAAAGGTTTGAATATGGTCAATTGCCGCCCTGTATTATCATTTAATTGTCTTGTCTCTGTATCTGGACAGTTGGAATTAATCTTTTTGTAAACCTTTTAAATTGTACCCATGTTTATGCTTGTTTGGGAAGGTTACTAATTCTCCAGGGGTGTTAGATTCTAGGTACTAAACTCTTTATGATCCCTATCTGTCACTTATACGACCCTTCCTTATCATCTCAATTTCTCATCTATTTCAGTCGGTCTGCTATGTAAAGGACGTGAATCAAAAGATCTTGAAGCTACTCTAGTGTTTCACTTTCCTTCGTTGCTTATACCGTTATTTATGGATTTATCACGTTTCAAACTTTCGGGATTCAGATATATATATATATATATATATATATATATATATATATATATATATATATATATATATATATATATATCTGAATCCCGAAAGTTTGAAACGTGATAAATCCATAAATAACGGTATAAGCAACGAAGGAAAGTGAAACACTAGAGTAGCTTCAAGATCTTTTGATTCACGTCCTTTACACACACACACACACACACACACATATATATATATATATATATATATATATATATATATATATATATATATATATATATATATATATATATATATATATATATATATATATATATATATATATATATATCAGTAACTCCCCTGACATCCCGGATGTTTAAGAGAATACGTTATTTCATCAATATGCACCCAATTCTCCAGTTGAATTCAAATGTTATCTTTTCTTCTGTGAACCCTTAGCAACAACGAAAGCAAAAATGAAGAAAAATAGAAGGCTCCATTAAAATGTTCCCGAAGAATTCCTCGCCACCTGGATTTCTTACCTGACTTGCCCATTTAAGGATTAACTTTCGTAATCCGGCTGAGCTCCAGGAGGGAAAGTGGTGACGGTCTGCCCTCATGCTAATGAGGGAGATTGGAGAGGATTGTCCCGCACCTATCACTATGGAGTAAGAACTCCTGTCTGTTGGTTTTGTCAGTTCCCCCTTGCAGAGGGACATCAAGGATTCAGTTGGGAAGAAAGGTTAAAGGCTGTACTAGCTTCATCAAGGGCAAGGCGTAGTCTCGACGGTATTATAGCTTTTTTCCCTTCACTAGTTTCCGCATTGCTATATTCAATAAAATTTTGTCATACTATTTTAAAGTTTGATTGCATACGCACAAACACACACACACATACATACATACATACATATATATATATATATATATATATATATATATATATATATATATATATATATATATATATATATATATACTGATACTGTTATACTATAATACAACAGTATAATATGAATATAAAAGGCCCATAAAACACCATTGAACGTTGCAACCATATATTTCGAGCACTTCCTTCTGTGCTCTGATCATGGTAAAATACGGACGTAGGATATCTGCCAAGAGTTTAAGTCTCTACCGGCGACTCGTTCTGTGGTCGGATGTTCTCGGACACCTGCTTGAGAAGCGGCCTAAGGATTAGTTCGTCGATATCATCCGATTTTCAATGTCCTCCACCTAGAAGGTTCATATTGTTGGTTTGATTGATGATACCAGATTCCAGGATCTTTTCTTTGTACGGAGAGCTACTTTTTGAAAACCAGCTCCGCCCCACTTTCCAGTTCACAGTATGGCCTTTGTCCCTATTATATAGGAAAATCCCCGAGTTCTCTGATGCATATCGCACTAATTTTTTATGCTCTGCTAATCTCTGAGATGGATCTTCCAGTTTCCCCAACGTAAATCTCATTACATTTGCTACACGGTATCTTGTAAACCCCTGCTTCTTCTCCTCTTTTATTCAAGTATACGTTAATGAGCGAGCACCTGATGGATTTTGGATGATGGAAAATGAAAGGATTATTAGATGTGAGGTGTTCTGTGGCTCTTTGGACGTTTTCATCGTATGGAAGTTTTTTTATTGCTGAAATCTTTTTGTCTATTCTGAGTGGGACCTCTATAGCATATAGTATTCGCTTTATTTATAGCCTTCTCGATAATGCATGGTGGATAAAGCAGTTGCTTTATTTGTTGGTGGATAGTGTTGAATTTTTAATCTATGTACCCACTTGAATATATTCTATGTCCCCTGAGGAATAGGTTGCACCCGACAATGATCTTTACGGATACATCGTAGTAACTTGAAAAATGAATATATCAAACAGCGAAAGTGGGTTTCCTGTATACTGTGAACGTAAATCTATTATGTTCTCTTATGAGTAGTACGTCTAGGAACGGCAATTTTCCGTCCTTTTCCCACCCTGTTCATTGACCTTTTATCTTCATTGTTATACTGTTGCATTACAGTAAAAGACATTCATTTTTGCCAACTATGGAAAATCCAAGTTTACGTCAAATTTTCGGCTTCAACCCAGTTATCAAGCACATCTTTAGGCGACATGAACGACTAGTTTAATGGGTTACACAAGAGGAAGAACCAGAAAAGCTTTCTTCTAGAGTGCCTACAAGAACTACTTCCTTCCAAAATGCACGGGTTCACGCGATGGACATCGACTCCATCCGCACATTCCTCCAAGACAGAATACACGCCACACACCAAGATATCTATGTGATAAGAAGAAAAATCAGCGAGTCAGCCACATCGCTTCGCCTCCTGTGCCGGAATGATGGTATGTACAGATATCTTTCCTATTTTGTGCTATCAGGTGGTATTGTAAACAGTGAAACCCACAACAGAAATCTGCGCAAAAGATTAAAAAGGCTAATCATGAAAAGCGTATGGAATAGTCTTGGCTTACCCAATAATGTGCTAAACCTCTCTAACCACGCCCTGACCGCAGAGGAACAGACGGTCTTAAATCTTAGCATTTCATTCGCTCTAAAACCAGGTCCCCAGAGTAACCTTAATTTCTTGGTTGCATTTGATAAACATTTTGCGAAAAACAATTATGACAAAAAAGACGCATGTCTCAAAGGTATTTTGCTAAATTTCTTGGAGCAAAGCAACAACGAAAAAATCGCTCCCGAAAAGATTCCAAAATGCGTTAGTTAGATTAAGAAAACGGGAGGATATCAAAATCACAAAATCGGACAAAGACGAGAAAATAGTTATCTCAGATAAGGAGACTTACATCAATATAGTTCATGAACTTCTAAACGACACGGAGACCTATCATAAATTAACGAAAGATCCCACTACAAACATCGGAACCCAATTTAACAATTCAGTCAGAATTACTAGAGTCAGTCAAGATAATCAACCCCTCTCTCCCCTATTTTTATGGTCTCCCAAAAACCCATGAAGATGGGATTCCTCTAAGCCTCATAATATCTAGCAGGGGCTCTTTCATGTATAAAATATCCAAATGGCTTGCGGACCTGTTATCACCCTTTCTAGGAACATTCTCATCCTCCCACGTTAAATATGCAGAGGATTTTATAAATAAATAAACAGTTTAAATATCCCCGCAAATAACATTAAAATTGTTCAGCCTTGACGTTGAATCATTATTTACCAAAGTCCCGATCGCCGGCGTGTTGTTTTCTTTCAATGTTAATCTTTACAAAAAAAATTTTAGTTGTAGTATGGGCAGTCACTATCCTCCCTTCTAGCTAACCTATACATGGAATATTTCGAAACAGAAATTTTGTTGTCTACCAAACCTCGCAATATGATCTGGCTTAGATACAAAGATGATATTTTGACTTACTGGGATGATAAATGGGGAGATTACAGTGAATTTATCAATCAACTAAGTTCGCTAGTTCCGATCGTAATATATAAATCAGAATGGGAAAAGGACGAAAAATTGCCGTTCCTAGACGTACTAATTATAAGAGAGCAGAATAGATATGCGTTCACTGCCACACCTACATATACTTGTATACAGACTCTTGTAAGGTATCCTATGTCCATATTTTACTAGTGATCAGGAACACAGAAGGAAATGCTTGAAATATATGGTTACAACGTTCAAATAGTGTTTTATGGGTCTCTATCTATCTATCTATCTATCTATCTATCTATCTTATCTACACACACACACACACACACACACACACACACACACATATATATATATATATATATATATATATATATATATATATATATATATATATATATATATATATATATATATTATAGATATACTATATATATATAGTATATATATATATATATATATATATATATATATATATATATATATATAGTTACGGAATTCAAGATTTTAAATTTCAAAATTATTCGTTGTGCACAAACTACGCTTTCCCTGAGTAATGGCACACACATTTTTAACAGATAAATGAGAATGGATCCCTTGTCAGAACACCCAGAATTACTTTTAAAGATAATGAATGATTTAAACTCATAATCTGTTCATAAACTGATATAATTTCTAAAAGGAGAATCAGAATATGTACTATTACAGGAGCTCTGACTGGTTCAGTGGCACTTATAATGTTTATTCTATCTGCTTCAGTGGTACTTAAAATATTAATTCTACTATTTACAATAACAAGGAAAAGGTGCCACTAAGTTGCAAGTAAAATGCTGACATACAGGATCATGTAGGCATATGAGAATTTGGATCGAGAGCTTAAGATTAGCAATATAAAATATCACTATGCACAGTAAGCGAGCGTGAGTTTTGCTGGCAATTAGAGATATAAAACCCCCATATTGGCACTAGCAGACAAAGGGGGAGTCTACACTAATCTTCAAAGTATTCAACAATGAAATACTCGTATTTGAAAAGCAAATTTACATAGTGATTTGTAAGATTTCGCTGTAAATCAAAACTTTGGCATTATTTTATAAATGAATTGATCATAATTCGATTTAATGTAGCAAAGTTTGATCATTGATATCACCAAAGGAAATCTAGAACCAAGCAGGCACACAGCTGTCAGGAGGACTCACAGGCAGAGTATCGATGTACAGTTTGTAGTTACTTGAAGGTACTAGCCTTTGGCAACTTCAAGACAGGTTGAGGAGAGTAGCAGCTGAGTGATCAGGTACGGGACCTCTTCCAATTAGGAGTACTGCAGCAAGGCAATAGGCCTTACATTACTAGCAAGGTCGACATACCGTGTGTTACTGTCAAGGGCAAAGTGCGAGGGCAATTGGGATTTGATAGGCATGGACATGTTGTATATAAACCCAAGTTGGATAACTGGAATCATCCTGTCCAAACTGGATATTATTGTTTTCATAACACGACTAAGTTCCTTTGGGTGGGGGGTTGAGTCATCTTGGGTCTTTCATCTCTGACACTTATCTTTCATGGGAACTTGAAGGAACTTTTGATGCTGGCAGATTGGTGTGAACATAGAAGAACAATAGAAAAAAAAACATGCTGAATTACTTTAGGGACTATACTACAATGGAAAAAGGGCTCAGGTCCCTGAAGTGTAGGTGATCTGTCTTGGTATTTGACGTCAGTCAGTGGCTAACCCAGATGGGGAGATGACTCCTCATAAACCATTGTATAAATATCAAGGAGAGAAGGACAATAGGATTTTTTCCATCTTTGTTTGATATATGAATATCAAAGGGAAAATCTGCTAAGCCAAATACTCTGAAGGGGCCCTTGATCCATTCATAATGTGGAAGGGAATTCTTGACATAGACCTTACTTGAAAAGATCATTACTCTATTCCTCGCTGTTCCTCTTCACAATTTGAATTTTACATTATCAGTTCAAACTTTTGCCCTCAAAATTTTGTTTACTGAAGAAAAGAAAAGAAAAGAGGATCCAAATTAGATACTCATACTTCCCCATTCAATGAAGATGTTAGACAGTCTCAAGACTGTCAATATCTGACAAATGTTCTCAAGGAAAAATGTTCCTAATCTCCCTCTATCTCTCTCCAGTGCAAAATTAAAATGAATTAGTCTCCTATCCAGCCAGGCTTTTCTTCACTTTAATTAAAACTCTAGGATTGTACTTTATCACTAAGCAGCATTGCCTGTATCTTTTACTCTAGTAACTAAATTTTCCCATATACACTTCTATCCTTATTCACCATAACCAATGTTAGCCTTTTAGCATTTCATGATTTATCCCAGGGGGGACATGTGTCAGAGGTTGACACATACATTGGGCACTGGAAACAGTGCAGGAAAGAAAAATTCTTGATGGGACACACAATGGGGTAAGAGAAGATAATTTAACAAGGTAGTTACTCATAAGATACAAAATTTCTTTATGACGGCCCCGTTCGCTTTGTCTACGGATAATGCAGCAAAACGCTTGGGAGTAGATTTAAGGAAAAGATTTTCCAAATGTAGTTCACAGTCCTTAGGGTTTATTGCTCAAGTGTGGGTCTCCTAAACTTCGTGTTCAAAGGGAGCATGGGTAACTCTGAACCAGAGATAAAGTCAGGTTACCTGGGGATAGGTTTCCCTTGCAAGTGGGTATGTCATAAGGAGTACTGCGGTAATGAGGCAAGAATTCCAGTGGTACTTCTTTGATGGATATTCAGGGGAGGTGGTTGCAAGGACCACATAGTCAGAGCGGGCAGAGTGAGTAGCTTTGCTCTTACTTATAAATAGCCTGGATTTGAGAGATGTTCATGGTACAGGTCATCTCTGCCATTGGGCAGTTCTTAGGGACCTATTTTCATTGGTATATCCTCCATTCCATTGGGGAACAAGCCTGGTGACATATCAGAGGGTGAAAACTGTACACTGTTGTTCTTCCCCAAGAGAGGCCGAGCAGTGAGTCTGGAAGTATAGTGGGCTTCGACACTCCATCTGCCCCCTTGAGGTTTTGAGCTTGAACCCCTGGGCAGGTCATGGTTGACAAGTCTGTGACTGTAGAAACCAGACTGTGGTTTCTGCACTCAGTGTATGCATTTAGTCTGGGAATGTACCTGGAAAGGGAAACATCTCTGATATTTGTGAGTTCCCCTTCAAGCTCAATCTGGGCCTCATGGGGCGCCACAGGTGGGACAAGGATCCACTGATTGGAATTACAAGGGGTATAGTGCTGGTCTGTGTTATGTGTCATTGAGGTGAGAGTTGAAGGTGGTACATGACATCCCAAGGGTTAGGAACAAAACCTGGTGAGTAGACGTGCGGTTCTGTTAACTTAATAGGGCCAGGCTCTAAGGCATCCAATTCAATCTGGTTCATAAGGCACTCGTGCTTATGGTACAAGTCCTGAAGTGAGAAATCGTCCTAGCTTCCGGCACAGACCTCTGGGGGATGTTCTCATACGTCGGGCCTTGGCTGGCCGCAATGGGAGATGGAACACTCCGGAAAAGGGCTACTTGCAGTTAAGTCTATTATGGGCTAGGAAGGTGGAGTGGGTCTTGGGTTTGGAGGGGTCAGAGGGGTGAGGTCAATGTCATGAACCCTGGGAAAGCAGCCATGAGGTAGTCAAAGAGCTGGCTTCAGGGGGTTCAGCTCTTTGTCTTTGCCACCAAAGAGAGGAGCTTTGAATGTGACGGGTATCTGATTGAAGAGGTCTTCCCCCATAAATAGCTCGCAGTCTTCTGGTAGGAAGTTTGCCACGCCTATGGTCCAGGTTCAAACATGGTAGCCTACGTAAAATTTCAGGCACACGGAGGGTAGCCTGGCTTTCCTGCCATCCACACAAGTATAGATCATGTGATGAATGTGGTCCTCCCTAATGAGGGAGATTCAAGTGGAGGGGTCCACTAGGTTTTTGACAGATGTCCTAGTATTTGCAAAGCTTAGGGAGCTCGCTTGAATGGGCTCAATGAGAGAGTACCCAGCTTGGTAAGGTATTTCATCCATGGGGTGCAATGGGCACTGGCACTCTCACTAAGCAGCAAATGCTAAGACTTCCAAGAGGCAAAGTAAAAGTATGTCGGTGTGTCATCAGCAGTGACATTCGCAGGTTGACACTGTAAAGTGTGTAGTGGGCACTGGAACTTTCACAAAAGATGGTTTTTTTTCAAAGAAGGTGAGGTGGCAGCTTCACTAATTAAGGAGTGAATATACTGAGCAAATAAGAACGTTCTCGCTAAATGTTAGGGTGTGGGCTATGTTAAAGGGAAAGCAAATAACCTTATGCCAGATGTTTTTAAACATGAATGGTCTAAGATTAAAACTCTGTTACATTGTGGGAACTAGGTAAAGTAAACTGTCAATGAATAAGTTTCTACACAATGTTTTACTTTACTTCATTATAAATTTAGAAGAATTTATGTAAGGCTAGAGTTACATACATGTGACTTTCAAACTAGGTGTAATTTAATTTATCAATTGTTATAATGCAGTTTTTTCAGATGGAAAGTAAATATTTAAAAAAAATATTGAGTTGGCTACTTCCACTGGAATTCTACAAGGTAATACTAGTGCGAGGTTTGAGGTGAGAGTTGCCAGAAATGACTTTTACAATAAGATTACCATGTTTTAACAGGGAAATAGACATCTTCCCATAGAATGAATATTCTCTCTATGACATATGACTTATCTAGCACTCATTAACAAATGTGAGACGTACAGTCTCATAAAGAACACGAT
>NC_061109.1:34978996-34991496 GCF_015104395.2 Macrobrachium nipponense
AAAGTTAAAACCTTCCCTCAGTAACAACGAGAGGTCCACGGAGATGATGTGTTTTCAAATTTTTAGTGTGTATGTTTGTATGCCTTCATGATGCAGGTATTTACTTTTTTTAATATTGCTTCCTTTCCTTTTTTTATGCTTGTACATTACTCTTTTTTTTATTATATATACAATGTAACCTTTGTGCAACATTTCTTCATTCTAATGATCGATTGTAATTTAGTGATTTTTTATTTTTTTTTTCTTTCTGTGTTTTTGTATAGACCTTGATGATGGAGGTCAGTTACTCCGAAACCGGTAGTCATAACAAAATAAAGGATGTTTTATGTACAAGTGCTGGTTTTACTCTTTCTAATATACCATATATATATATTATATATATATATATATATATTATATATACTATATATATATATATATATATATAGGATATGCAGGAACTTCCATATACATTCATAACTTCAGGAAAGCCGAAGACACATGAAGAGTTAAAAGGGTTTATTCGCTAAGAAACGTTTTCGCACAAGGAACTTTGTGCATCATCAGTCTGTTAAAATAAAAGTACATTTTAAATTAATAAAAGCAAAATACAAATAAAAATTACAATCTAAAATTTTAAATTTAAAAATTATAATTTAAAAAATTAGCATAATTCAAAGTTAAAAGTGAAATAAGAACATTAAAACACGACTACTAAAACACCAACCATTCGATAAGAAAGGAGGAGAGAATGACTAGAAACGAGATTGAGGTCAGAAAGAAGACTATGCCAGGTATAGCGGAGACGATGAACTACCGCTATTCAATGAGGGAACAAGTCTTTTGATAAATAATGACATCGAGTGTTGTTAAATACTCAGAGTCCTTATTGTAACCTAAAATGGAGAAGTGCTGTTTCTTGACTTCGATCTTACATTTGATGGCATGATTTTTGATATTTGAATGCTCTGGTCTACTTAATCTCTGGCCAGTTCTAAAACTATACCCCATGTGGCTGCAATATCGCATTTGCAACAGCCTCTTGGTAGATCCAACGTAAATACCCAGGACATCCTGGGCACGTAAATTTATACACAACATTAGACCTCATAAAAGGCTGCAGGACGATCTTTAAAGCAGAACAGGGAGCCAATTTTACTCGGGTTATTTGATATTAATTTTGAATTTAAGCATGGAATTTCACCTTCAATGATTTGAGTAAGTTTCTTTGACAGTTTTAGGTTGGAAATATAAGGATCGAGGCACACATGAGTTTCTTTGGAACGTCAATAATCGGTGGTACTGGTTTCAGATATTTAGTAAAATTTTGTTAATTATTTTCTGAACTAAGTCTTTGGGATATGAATTTTGTTGGAAAAAAGATAGTAAAAATTCTATTTCCCTATGAAAAAATATCCAACTCGAAGAGTACTTCAGGGCTCTATGAACTAAAGTGGAGATAGTGTTAAGTTTAAAACTTCTTTGGCAGGAGCTGTAAAAATTATTGGCTAGACCAGTATACGTTTTTTTCCTATAGACAGCTGTATTAAATTGATGGTCAATTCTGTTAACGCAAATGTCTAAGAACGGTAGACAATTTTCCTTTTCCTCTTCTATAGTAAACTTGATATTAGTGTGTTGTAAATTAATATACTGTAGGAATTCTGCTGCCTGCCATTGATGCTTAAAAAGGGCGAAGGTATCGTCAACGTACCTTCTATAAAACATAGGTTTAAAAGCTGAAGAACAAGATTCTAAGAATTTCTGTTCCAGATGAGACATAAAAAAGTTAGCAAATATGGGGCCCAAAGGGGAACCCATAGCCACACCATCCACTTGAGAGTATAGATTTTGGTTAAAAATAAACATAGAGTCTTGTACTGCGAGTTCTAAAAGTTGTTTAAAAAGCAATTTACTAAAACCATGAAAAATATATTCTTCGTCAGGAAACACTTTGTCAATGATAATGTCAATAGTTTCGTTAAGTGGGACATTTGTGAATAAAGATTCCACATCAAATATAGAAGGTACGTTGACGATACCTTCGCCCTTTTTAAGCATCAATGGCAGGCAGCAGAATTCCTACAGTATATTAATTTACAACACACTAATATCAAGTTTACTATAGAAGAGGAAAAGGAAAATTGTCTACCGTTCTTAGACATTTGCGTTAACAGAATTGACCATCAATTTAATACAGCTGTCTATAGGAAACGTAAACTGGTCTAGCCAATAATTTTTACAGCTCCTGCCAAAGAAGTTTTAAACTTAACACTATCTCCACTTTAGTTCATAGAGCCCTGAAGTACTCTTCGATTGGGACATTTTTCATAGGGAAATAGAATTTTACTATCTTTTTTCCAACAAAATTCATATCCCAAAGACTTAGTTCAGAAAATAATTAACAAAATTTTAACTAAATATCTGAAACCAGTACCACCGATTATTGACGTTCCAAAGAAACTCATGTATGCCTCGATTCCTTATATTTCCAACCTAAAACTGTCAAAGAAACTTACTCAAATCATTGAAGGTGAAATTCCATGCTTAAATTTAAAATTAATATCAAATAACCCGAGTAAAAGTGGCTCCCTGTTCTGCTTTAAAGATCGTCTGCAGCCTTTTATGAGGTCTAATGTTGTGTATAAATTTACGTGCCCAGGATGTCCTGGTATTTACGTTGGATCTACCAAGAGGCTGTTGCAAATGCGATATTGCAGCCACATGGGGTATAGTTTTAGAACTGGCCAGAGATTAAGTAGACCAGAGCATTCAAATATCAAAAATCATGCCATCAAATGTAAGATCGAAGTCAAGAAACAGCACTTCTCCATTTTAGGTTACAATAAGGACTTTGAGTATTTAACAACACTCGAGTCATTATTTATCAAAAGACTTGTTCCCTCATTGAATAGCGGTAGTTCATCGTCTCCGCTATACCTGGCATAGTCTTCTTTCTGACCTCAATCTCGTTTCTAGTCATTCTCTCTCCTCCTTTCTTATCGAATGGTTGGTGTTTTAGTAGTCGTGTTTTAATGTTCTTATTTCACTTTTAACTTTGAATTATGCTAATTTTTAAATTATAATTTTTAAATTTAAAATTTTAGATTGTAATTTTTATTTGTATTTTGCTTTTATTAATTTAAAATGTACTTTTATTTTTAACAGACTGATGATGCACAAAGTTCCTTGTGCGAAACGTTTCTTAGCGAATAAACCCTTTTAACTCTTCATGTGTCTTCGGCTTTCCTGAAGTTATGAATGTATATGGAAGTTCCTGCATATCCTGGATGTCCCCGTGATGTTGCGGCACCTGTTCTTCGTTTTCCTTTTCGCCTTCCGCCTACGACTCCGCAAGGTTCACCACTTTTCACAACTACTGAACCACCGATACCCTGCAGTTACGTTGGCTACCTCAAGAAAACTCGAGAAAACATCCCTCAAGCTCCAGAAAGCCAGATGTGATTTGAGTTCCTGCAATATTGTGAACTGAATGATGTCTATTCCCCCAGATTCGTCCGTTTTAAGCTTTACAAGTCCTCGCTTTACTCCACGGAATTCTACAAGGAAGCACTGAGTACACTCCTTCGCAAGGAAATTGATACGAAGCAAGCTGCCATACAGAAACTCGATACCAGTGTTACTCAACTCCGGAATATATTGCATAATGATCTATCAATTTTGGACCGCTTATTATTTCAAAAACTGTTTACCAAATATATTAATGATTTTGTATCCAGTATTTATCAACGTCACCAAAGAAAACTTCGGAACTTGGGTGTTGTTACTCCTGTTTTTAACCATAGAAACAACTGTATTTTTAATTTTTCTAACTATGTCTTGTCAAAGAGAGAAGAGTTTTTATTGTCTTTTGGTCTTGACTTTTGCTTGCCTTCCTTTAGACCTGACTATGCCAGATTCTTTTATCCATTTGAAGTGCTGTTTCAACGACTTATAAAGTTGGACATAGATAAAAACATCAGTAACTTGCAACAAAAAATATCTGCTTTGGTCCACAAAACTTATTCACAGCTAAAATCTCATGGACCCCTTTTTTTTCAGAAAAGATGATTTAAATATACTTTTTGGCCTTAGAAAAACGTGAAAGACTGGTAATCTGTAAGCCGGACAAGGGCAAAGGCGTAGTTTATTAAATAAAAAATAATTACATAACTAAAATGGAAAATATACTTGCAGATACCACGAAATTCAAACATCATGGTGATCCTAATTTTTTAGATATCTATAAGAGGGAAGATAAGGTTAACAGATTTCTGAGAAATTAAAGACAGATAACGTCATAGATGAAAATACTTATCAGAAACTGTTTGTTACTGGCTCTGCCTTCAGTATCTTATATGGCCTTCCTAAGGTTCATAAATCCAATATACCAGTTAGACCGATTATGGCTGCCTATAATAGCCCATCCTTCTCAATTTCAAAATTTGTCGTGTCCTTATTGAGTGAGCATGTTTCCAGTCAGTATATTTTAAAAAAACGGGTTTGAGTTTCAAAATCAAATTATCAACCAAGATGGTGATTTATATATGGCTAGTTTTGATGTGGAATCTTTATTCACAAATGTCCCACTTAACGAAACTATTGACATTATCATTGACAAAGTGTTTCCTGACGAAGAATATATTTTTCATGGTTTTAGTAAATTGCTTTTTAAACAACTTTTAGAACTCGCAGTACAAGATTCTATGTTTATTTTTAACCAAAAACTATACTCTCAAGTGGATGGTGTGGCTATGGGTTCCCCTTTGGGCCCCATATTTGCTAACTTTTTTATGTCTCATCTGGAACAGAAATTCTTAGAATCTTGTTCTTCAGCTTTTAAACCTATGTTTTATAGAAGGTACGTTGACGATACCTTCGCCCTTTTTAAGCATCAATGGCAGGCAGCAGAATTCCTACAGCATATTAAATTTTCAACACACTAATATCAAGTTTACTATAGAAGAGGAACGGAAAATTGTCTACCGTTCTTAGACATTTGCGTTAACAGAATTGACCATCAATTTAATACAGCTGTCTATAGGAAAAAAACGTATACTGGTCTAGCCAATAATTTTTACAGCTCCTGCCAAAGAAGTTTTAAACTTAACACTATCTCCACTTTAGTTCATAGAGCCCTGAAGTACTCTTCGAGTTGGGATATTTTTCATAGGGAAATAGAATTTTTACTATCTTTTTTCCAACAAAATTCATATCCCAAAGACTTAGTTCAGAAAATAATTAACAAAATTTTAACTAAATATCTGAAACCAGTACCGCACCCGATTATTGACGTTCCAAAGAAACTCATGTATGCCTCGATTCCTTATATTTCCAACCTGAAACTGTCAAAGAAACTTACTCAAATCATTGAAGGTGAAATTCCATGCTTAAATTTAAAATTAATATCAAATAACCCGAGTAAAAGTGGCTCCCTGTTCTGCTTTAAAGATCGTCTGCAGCCTTTTATGAGGTCTAATGTTGTGTATAAATTTACGTGCCCAGGATGTCCTGGTATTTACGTTGGATCTACCAAGAGGCTGTTGCAAATGCGATATTGCAGCCACATAGGGTATAGTTTTAGAACTGGCCAGAGATTAAGTAGACCAGAGCATTCAAATATCAAAAATCATGCCATCAAATGTAAGATCGAAGTCAAGAAACAGCACTTCTCCATTTTAGGTTACAATAAGGACTCTGAGTATTTAACAACACTCGAGTCATTATTTATCAAAAGACTTGTTCCCTCATTGAATAGCGGTAGTTCATCGTCTCCGCTATACCTGGCATAGTCTTCTTTCTGACCTCAATCTCGTTTCTAGTCATTCTCTCTCCTCCTTTCTTAACGAATGGTTGGTGTTTTAGTAGTCGTGTTTTAATGTTCTTATTTCACTTTTAACTTTGAATTATGCTAATTTTTAAATTATAATTTTTAAATTTAAATTTTAGATTGTAATTTTTATTTGTATTTAGCTTTTATAATTTAAAATGTACTTTTATTTTTAACAGACTGATGATGCACAAAGTTCCTTGTGCGAAACGTTTCTTAGCGAATAAACCCTTTTTAACTTCTTCATGTGTCTTCGGCTTTCCTGAAGTTATGTATATATATATATATATATATATATATATATATATATATATATATATATATATATATATATATATAGTATGATGAACCACTACGATATATCATATTTAATCCTATTAAATTTAATATCATCCCAACAAATTTACTTACTTTGAGCAGTTTGTTTAAATTCAAGCATAAACTTGACCCTTTGATGACTTCATGTATTGTATAAAAGTTGAATTGCCCTAGATCCACACAGAGGTTATTACGGGTCAGAACTGATCAGCATAATGGCGTTAGGTATCGAGCTGGTAGAATACTTGCTAATCCTGAATTTCCAACATCGAACAACACGCCTGTAAATGCGGACATAATATACAGTACATTCGGACGGGCACCGAGTGACAAACTATTGGATATCCTGGAGCCCTTCTTTATTATGCAATTATTGTTTCTCAATTGAAGACGCCGTCTTCCTTGACAACTTTACAATACATGAGCTGTTGACCAATATTTCTGGTTTGTTCCTTCTGACTTTCGTCCTTCCTATCTCTCTTGACAGGTGGTTTTGCTACAACTGTTTTTAATTTCGTTATTTATAATGTATTATATTTTGTATTTGTTTTTTCGCGCTTTTAATGTTAATTTCATTTTTTTCTTTATAGCTTGGGAATGAAACCTTTGTTTTAAAACGTCACAATAAATGTACAGACGGGCGAAGCTACTGGACCGTATTGAACCAAAGTCGGACAATATATGTAAATTTTATAATGGATGGTTTTAACCGGGTAACAATTTTGCTCCAGAAATCCACCCGGATATCTGGCCATGCTAACTTCTTTATTATTAATCGTAGAGAGAGAGAGAAAAAAAAAACATTCTGAGAGAACCTTTTACGAGCATTCCAAATTTGCTCGTAAATTCTTCTACAATGAAAAAATAACAATGTCGGCCGAGGATTCACCGCCGCTAAATTCAACATACTGCCGGAGTCACTACTATAAGCAGTAAATTTTAATATATAAGCCCTAAAAAACAAAGGGAAAACTGCGATGTCAAATATTCCATCACAGAACTGTCGATTTTCTATGTTTAAAGAGAACATTGACAGCAGCAGTAACAGATGTGATGAAAATTCATGATACCGTTAAAAAAGATTAACATAAACTTTATTAACATGAAAGTGTTCTAAAAATAAAAAGGAGAGGTAAGAGATCTTCATTAGATAGTGATCCTCAAGGGTTTTAACCCGGTATGTATCCACTTTTTCCACTTTGTGGCATGTTGAGTACAAACCCGTTGGGAATGACCGTAAAGATATAAACAAAGAAACATCAGTCCTGGATAACGACCTCCGAACTTTGCTGGGGGTCACTACCTAAGAAAGATCCCAGATAAGTGGTAATTTTTTTTCTACATAGCTTAACGCCTAAAGTAATTAGTTTTTAGTTTGAATAAACTTTTGTATTATTACAGAAGATCAGATTTTTATATAATTTAATTCCCAAAATCATTCTCGGAAGTTACATATACCTACATATCATGACCTCATATATCAAAATGATGAAATTCTATAAATTTGATAAAACAATTGAGCACAGATTATGGCTGGATTAATTAACTAATAAATGACAGAAATAATAATTGATAAATTAGAGTTTTAAATTGCACCACGCTCTCTTAACCCTTGAATCCACAATAATCATTAATTTTTAACCTTTAAAAGACAGACGCATGCCTCTCCTAGCCCCTAGCCTTATCAGTCACTTATCCCTGCGATGTATCATCGCTCTCTCTCTCTCTCTCTCTCTCTCTCTCTCTCTCTTCTTAAACATATTTCACCTACAAAGAGGGAAGTGGTGCTTTCAGAAAGATACAGCTTTCAGGTGAGGGTGAGACTTGTGCATCTATCCGACCATCCCATCAACCCCAGCCCTCGCTTTTTTTATTCTTCCTTTCTTTCTGTGACCTCAGCAACCGCTGGGTTGACTGATGGGCTAAGGATGGACTATACGTGGAGACTGATAAACCTAACCAAGCACGTGATCTGTGCACCGTCTCCTCTTCACTGAAGTGGGAGCAGTGTTTGCTAATGTCCTTAGTACGCTTTCATGATTCCCTACTGGCATCCCATCACCCTTTCCTACATACAAATTTCCATCTGCCATAGGGAGTCAAAACTCCTCTGGTGAAATCAGAGATTCTAAAGAGAAACCAAAACATTATGAAATTTCATGTCCCAAAAAAGTCATTTGGTAGTTTCAGTTATCTACTATAATTACAGAAAGTTTCATAAAAGTCGCATTTCATTGTTTTCCGAAACAACACACGTTTAGAGGTTGAGTCTGCACATATATCAGAATTATGTTATTCGGTTAAGAGATTATAAATTCAAAGTATGTGAGCTCATTACTTATTTCTGTCATTTGGAGTAAATGCCACATATATCATGAGTTCAATAATAGCTTCGTTAAGCAACAAAACACCACATGAACGAAAAAAAGTTTTCATGTCCAAGTTACCCTTCAGCTTATACCAACGACAAAAAAGCATTTTTCATCACATCCATAATCTCAGAGACACAAACAGCTTCAAAAGAAGGCTCCCCTCCCTTCCCTTCCACTCTTCTATAAAAGACACGCCCTTTCCCTGTACTCTGTTTATTTTATAATTTGAGTAAAAACTATGAACAGCTACCTACAGATTGATTCCACTCTTCCAAGGTTGTGGGAGTATCCCGTGGAAACAGAGAGAGAGAGAGAGAGAGAGAGAGAGAGAGAGAGAGAGAGAGACTTCTTTTGATCCAGTTACAGTTTTTCTCTTTGCGTGGTACAAATATAAGTAATGTAGTCTTGTTTGGAATTGTTCATTTACGCAAACATATGACCACCAGTTATTAATGACTGACAAATAATTTTCAGAGTAACTGTCAGATCTTGATTATTTTCCCCGTGTCACAAAGAAAAGATGAATATAGTGCAATATACCATTTAAATCACCGAGAGATCTTTTATTTACATCAGTAAATACAAAGCTTTACTTTTACAGCTATAAGAATAACTAAAACTAATGACTCCGTAATGGGACTTTATCATTCTATTGTTATTTTTGCAGGTGAAATCCTCTCTTGATATTTGTAAGAAATTGCACCAGAGTATTGTCCAAATTCTACAAAAAAAACAAAAACAAAGTGCTGTAAAATCTTATTCTCATTAAAATCATTGAAAAATGTTAGGAGACTCCCTATAATAATAATTTCTAGAGAGTGGTCAGATTTTATTTCATTATTTTCTTTCTTGGATGGCTTGGTTACGCGGAAAATGTTTTGTAGGTATATATTGCATTTTACCCCTTTCATGTTGTTAAAAACCACTTTATATAATTTACACTGAGTTTCTGTCTTACCTTAATCTCCTGATAATTAAATTTATTTTGAATTTTTTACATTCTTTTCATTCTTCACGAAAAAATATACATTGTTTATTGTTATCATTTCATTTTCTTAACTGAACTCTATCACACCAGGCTGATGATGAATATCTAGGGTTGTAATATTACGTCGCCGCAGTTTATTACCCCACCAAAAAATTGTACTACGTATTACAGTGGTAAGAATGTTAGACTTATTTCAAACATCTTAAAATGGAAAGATTCATATTAACCCTTAAACACCTAAGTGGTATTTCAGAAATCGTCTCCCGTATGCCGGTGGAGTTCGGGAGTGAGCGCCGAAGCGGAATTTTTTTTTTTTTTTTTTTTTTTTTTTAATCACAGCACGCTTAGTTTTCAAGATTAAGAGTTCATTTTTGGCTCCTTTTTTGTCATTGCCTGAAGCTTAGTATGCAACCATCAGAAATGAAAAAAAAAATAATTAACATATATAAATATTGGAATATATGACAGCGCAAAAAAAATTCATATATAATTGTATACAAATCGCACTGTGAGCAAAACAGTTAAAGCTATCGAGTTAATTCTTTGTCGTTGTATTGTACACTAAATTACGATCATTTTGGTATATAACACATTGTAAAACAATCAAAGCAACACAGAAAATATTATCACAAAATGATGTATGAATTCGTAACGTGCGGACGTAAAAAAGTTTTTTTTTTAAATTCACCATAAATCGAAATATTGTGCTAGAGACTTCCAATTTGTTTCAAAATTAAGATAAATGATTGAATATTACTATACTGTAAGAGTTTTTAACTTAAAATAGCATTTTTCGACCATTTCGGTCGAGTTAAAATTGACCGATGGTCGAATTTTTTTCTATTTATTGCGATTTATATGCAAATATTTCAAAAATGATAAAAACTATGAAAATGAAATATTTTTTTGATGCATTTTAAATGGAATTTCGCACATTTTCATATATAAAACTCTATGTAACGGCTAATGTGAAACGGAGCAAATATTACGACAATGTGACTGAAGCATTTTGTACATTTTTTGATTCTGGTACGCCCTTCCGCGGCCCTCTGCACCCTCCTTTGTCCCTAGGGCAGGCGCACTCCAATATATGACCGCAGTGTGGTACTTGCGGTCACACTTCCCGAACCAGCAAAGAGCTATATTGCAGGTGCGACTGAAGAACCGGGTGTCTTTCCTTCTGCCATTCATATGGCACACGCGGCACTGTTTCTGCCTGCGTCCTTCTAGGAGCGCCAGTGCGTGATCCCCTGGCTGCAGCCGACGAGAAGTCAGAATCTGAGCATGGGTGGGATCATCAAGGGCGGCGGCAGCAGGGCAGCAGCAGCAGCGGCAGGAGCAGGACGACCGAAGTTGGCCCTCCTAATATCTGCCCTTTCCTCTAGGGGGCAGATCTGGAGCTGGGGGCAGCGGGGCGGTGATGGAAGGCCACTCATTGGGATTAAAGTTGATGAGGGCATTCCCGGCTACCTCGAGAAACTGAATGTGGGACAACCTCAGGAGGTCTGAATTATAGTACCCACAGAAAAGGATGGAGGCATTCTGGAGGGCCAACTGAAGAATGTATTTGAGGAGCTTCTGTGTCCACCTCCTGGTTCTCCTGGTGAAGGGATAATACTGGATGAGCTGATCAAAGAGATCAACTCATACATAACTCCTCATACAAAACTTGGCCCTGCCGACGTGTCTTCTTCCGCTGGACGACCTCTTCTTGGATGGGCTCATGACTTGTCGTAATCATGGGGACGAGTCGGAGACCCTTCCAACAGATGACGAAGACAGCTCCCTTCCGCTGCCACCCTTTCTCCTCTTGCCAGATTTTGTGGCTGGCTAGCGAACCTCTTGAAGACATTCGGGGCCCCACACACCAACCGAAGGGTACCACTGACGTGCACACCTGCTTCATATAGTTCCTGGGCCAGGGATAGTGAGTTATAATAAGTATCCACAAACAGGTGGTATCCTGGTTACGGAAACGATCCACAAGACCGAACACAGTGTAATGCAGCGTGGAGAAGACCCTAGAATACACCGAGAAATCCACAACATATCCAGTGTTGGCCACCGTAATAAAGAATAATTTCACTCAATATTTCTTTGGCTTCTTGGGGCTGTACACTTTTATGCTCAGACGTCCTTTGTAAGAAAGGTTCTTGCCAGGATCCATTAAAAACTGGAACCGTTCATGAATGTACTCCAACACTGGGCGGACTATGATGAGGCGATCGGGGTTATTCCGGGGTATGGCCCTTTGGTTGAAGGCGTTGAAATACCTGTCCATCACCAGGAATCTATCGCGGGCCATAATGCCAAGGATATTGGGCGTACTTAAAACAAAACTCTGCCTCCAATATTGCCTGACGTTAGCAGCAGGCATCATTCCAAAAAAAATGTGGAGCCCCAAAAAATGCGCTATGTCGGTGAGGTTGCAGCCCTGCCAGCGACATGACAATATCGTCCATAGTTCGTCACGGCAGTACCGAGCATAGTAAGACGTCTCTGCTACCAGGTATTCCAGCAATTCTTGCGAAAGGAACAGCTGAATGAACCCCAGAGCAGTGAGAGGAACAGGTACGGTGAGCCCAGGTGCTGCCTGCCGTGAATGGGTGCATGTTAGGTCGCTCTCGGACGACCGGCCTTCACCTTGGCTTGCGTAACGCTCCGACCTTCTATGGGGACCCAGTGCTCCGTCCGAGATTCAAGTAGGGTGGTTTTTAAAACAAGAATTGGATTTTCTGTAACAGGAACAAAGGCATATGCCCGAACCCCTATTTTCTTGAGGACCTGATTGCATTTAACAATCCTTCCTGAGTCCATTCAAGTTCTCTTGGATTTCGATGAATTATTGTATTGTCTCTTGTTATAGTCATACCTCCTATTGTGAGGCTAAAAGGCTAAGCAGGACCTAAAGTCTTTTAGGAATCTAAGGAAATGGGAGACAAGTTTTTTGTCTATAACACAAAATAACCATAGGGTGACTAATTCGGCAGAAAGGTCTCCCCCAGTATTTCTG
>NC_061109.1:34999186-35011686 GCF_015104395.2 Macrobrachium nipponense
CGACCACGTGGCTCGAAACCTATCCACGGCCCTATCCATTAGCAAAGGAATAGATGAGTCAATAAGTAAGAAAAGGAAAAGCTAAGTGTTAGAGTAAAACATTCTTAATGTTAGGATGAGCAAAGTCAAAGGTAAACGTTTTCTTTTCGTTATTTTCTGTGCAGAGAGGAATAAAATAAGGGCAAATACTTTTGCATTTCGAACAAGGGCATATGTTACCTTCGTAGTTTCCAGCCCGGCCTTGAAAACATCTGTGGTTCATCCATACTGTCTAGACGGCCTGCATGCGGCTTAATCCTCCGGGGTCTTGAATTCGCGGACAGGAAGGTCCAAGGTTCGCGAGAGCTAGGAAAAGGAACAGTTTATCCTGGGTTTTTCCTCTCCCCTTTTAATATATACGAACTAGTGTCACAATTCTGAGCAAAGGGATTTGCGTTGGTGGTAAAGGAAAAGAATTTATTTTATCAACTTCCCGTCTCCATCCTCGAGACGATATTCATAAATAACAAAACAAAAGGGAGATCCCATATACATTTTTTATTATCAACTGTATTTGCCACGTTTTTCACGTGAGGTTCCGTGAATTCGTGACCAGATTTTTTTCCCCTTTTATTTACAAAACCGTATTTGCACATGGTTCCGCATTTACGACATTTATTTGCCACGTTTTCCACATAGAAGTCCCGTGAATTCGTGACCAGATTTTTTCCTTGTATCTACAAAGCCGTACTGGCGTTGAATTTCCGCCTTTACGACATGTATTTGTCACGTTTTACGTTGAATTTCCGTGAATTCATGACCAGATTTTTTCCTTGTATTTACAAAGCCGTACTGGCATTGAATTTCCGCTTTTACAACATTTTTTGTCACGTTTTACGTTGAGTTTCCGTGAATTTCGTGACTAGATTTTTTTCTCTCTCTCCCTTTTTACCTTACCAACCCATACTGGCGTTGAAGTTTCCGCCATTACGACATTTATTTGTCAAGTTTTACATTGTGTTTCCGTGAATTTTCGTGACTAGATTTTTTTTTCTCTTCTCCCTTTTTACCTTACCAACCCGTACTGGCGTTGAAGTTTCCGCCTTCACGGCATTTATTTGTCATATTTACGTTGAATTTCCGTGAATTTCGTGACCAGATTTTTTTTCTCCTTTCATTAACAAAGCCGTAATTACGTTGAGGTTCCGCATTTTTGACATTTATTTGTCACGTCCTCACATTGAGTTTCCATGAATTTTGTGACTAGATTTTTTTTTTTCCTTTTACCTTACAATCCGTACTGGCGTTGAATTTCCGCCTTTACGACATCCATTTTCTACTTTTTCACGTGAGGATTCTGTGAATTTCGTGACCAGGTTATTTCATTTTATTTTACAAAAGTTATTACCAAATCCATTACCGGCATTGAGTTCTCCGTCGCACTACGCACCAATAGTAACTGTGTTTGCAGAGATTTACGGTCATCTTGCCGAGTCTGCGTCGAGCATTTCCGCATACCTCTGGCGACATTTGCTGTTTTGCAACTGCTTTCCACCCTATTATTCTCAGGCTAGTCTACTAGCGTTTTACAGCTGAGGAGATAGCCAGTAACGCAGCACTGGAGGAGGCTAAGGCCTTCACGGAAGCCGGAAGAGCCCTGGGGCTGGAGGGCACAAAGCTGATCAATTGGGTGAATAATAAGCTGAAGGAAGCAGCCCAAGAGAGAGCAGCTGAAAGAGCATTCCAAGCAGCTGAAAGAGAAGCACAGGAAAGAAGAGAAGCAGCTGAGAGAGAATTCCAAGCAGCCGAAAGGGAGAAAGAAAGAGTACATGAACTGGCTATGGCAGTCCAGAGTGCCACGCTGGCACCCCCGAGTCCCACGCCTCCTGCGCCCTCTCACCTCCACAGCATGGGCGGCCTCATTAGGGCTTGGGACGATAACAAACCCGACACCTGGCTCGATCATGTCGAGCAGGTTTTCGGGAACTTCAATCCAACCCCTCAGGAAGTGGCCCTCCTCCTTGGCAAGCATCTCGCTGGCAAAGGGAGGACTGCATTCGAGGCCCTTCCCCTGAATGAGCGACAAGATCTCGCCCTCGTCCGAGGGGCAATCCTTGGGGCTTACGAATTGACTCCAGACCGATGGAGGTGGAAATGGAGGACTATGCCCAAGGAGGCTAACCAGACGTGGACAGAGTGGGCAGCCAAGAAGATACCAGCACTCCGTAGGTGGACAAAGGCCTCCAACACAACATCTGTTGAGGAGGACTTAGAACTCTTTCAATTAGAGGGCTCTCTTGCCTACGCGCCCCCTCATCTTGCCACCCACTTGGTGGTTAATGCTCCTACGACTCTTTTGGATTGCTGTAAATGGGCAGACGCCTATGACACCCACCATCCTTTGCAAAGTTCCTTAAAAAAGAAAATACGTCCTGCTCTCCCCCTCACTCCTGCTGCCACCTCTCAGCCTACCCAGTGCCTCAATAACCTTCCTCGGAAACCTGTGTGTGGGCCCTGAAACAAACCAGGTCACACCACGGAGCAGTGCCTCTCAAAGGTGGATCCTCCTCAGCAAGCTGCTGCCACTCCTCCAAATGGACTACCCAATCATAAGAACAAAAACAACGGCCATTGGAACAGAAACAACAGGCCCAGGCCTGATTTTAGCAAGAGTTTCTGTGACACATGCCTGGGCAGGAGGCACTAAAAAAGCTCCTGTTTCTGCCATTGCTATGGCCATGACGAATCCATCCACTTTAGGCGCCCCTGCTCAGGGCCCCATATTTGTCGCACCTCCAAGATGTCGCTATCCTGCCCACCAGGTCCAAGTTTTCAACGACACTGGTGCGCAAGTCTCCATCATCCGAGAGGATAGAATTCCTTACAGAGCTAAGGTTGATAGGCACCAGTTCATAACGATAGAGAGCCCTCAACCATGACCAAGATATTCCTACCTACTCTCCGGTTAGAGTCACACGACCTCACTGTTCGATGATATGTACCATGGCAGTAGCAACCTATATACCAGAAGGTTATGATGTCCTGCTAGGACAAGATTTTAGGTCTCCTCCTAACCGTATGAGGGCCCCCACCCTCACATAGATCCAGATCCATTCCACAGGCCTCCAAGGACTACCTCTGCACAGCCAGTGCCACTTGAAGGTGCCAGGCAGTGCCAGGCTCCATCTCTCATGGATGTTGAGCCATGTTCAAGTCCTTCCACTAAGTCAGGAACGGCCTTAGTGCCAGTGCCAAGGTCAGACTCGAGTCTTCCTCCTGGAGCTCTAAGTCCCGGTCGCTCTCCCTCCGCTGGATTGGCCCAACTACCCATGCCGGCAGTCAAGGAAGAGCCAATTCCAATAGGAATCCTCCAGGACCCCCATGACCATAGTGAACACTCCACCAATGGTGCGGCCTCGCAGGCCGCCCCAGAGTCGGTCCTCACCACGGGAAGCCCATCCCGAATACCATTACCTCATCCAATCACCCTCCGTCAGCAGCTAACCGGTCCTGGAGTAATGACTCTGCTGAATTCTATTTGGCTGAAGAACTCAGGGAACCGAGCTATGCAGCATTAGGCACGAGGACGAGTGCCAAGGCCCAGTTGTCACAGCAGCTGGAGCAGATGCCCCTTCGGAATCTTCAAAGGGCTTGGATCATCCAAGGTCCCCCATGGCATCCTCAAACCGACCTCAGAGAGGTCGAAGAAAGAAGGGAAAAGGGCGTCGAGGTTTTCCGAAACCTTAAGAGAGCCAATAGCCTCTCTGCACTAGTGCCTGTTACAGTGCCACCCTCTTATAGAGAATTCTGACCCTCTCCATCCAGAGGGGAGTGCCAGATTCTGCTACTTCTACTTGCTTCTGACCTTTTGGTAACTTTCTCTTTCCCTTTTGTACTGTCTGTATCTTATCTCCTTGGTTTCATTTCCTCTTGTATATTGTATGGTCTGCTTAGGCAGAGTCAAAATGCCAGCTACTCTGGCCTTGTATAAATTAGTATTTCTTTAGAAACTACTGTCGTAAAAGTGCCACAATTGCCACCGTACCCTATTCTAGGCACTTAGAATTCCATTTAACTTGGGAAAATTTTAGCCAGCAAACGTTGCTATAGCTTAGAGATAATTTCGAAGCCTGGCTCGTTTATACATTGGTTGATTAGCTTTTTTATTTAATGTTATTCCCTAGTGCATATTTTGTGAGACTGCCATTGTCTTAGATAAAATTTACATTTTTTTTGTGTGTGTGTTATCTTATTTAATCCCTACGAAGAATTATTCCATTAATTTTCCCCTTGTTAGTGCACTAATGTTAGCGCTGATGTAATTAATACTGTTAGACGTCGTCTTGTTATGAGACAAAGTTACTTAACGTAACCGTAGGGCCATTAACACACCTGAACGCGTCATATCGCTCCATCAGGGTAAACAGATAGTATGTGTTGCCTTGAGCAATTGAGATTACAGTATTATATAGGATGTAATTTACCTGTAGGTTTAAGTCCATATATAACCAATTATTGCTATTCATTGTCAGTGGCGGCTCGTAGCTAAATTTAGTGGAGGTGCTGCTCCAGAAAACATTTAGCCTTTGTTTTAATATTGTGTGAAAGGAAACGAACAGACATAAAAAGAAAATTTATTCAAAAATACCTAATTGTTACACTTCAGGCTTTATTTGGGCTGACATACTTCTGGGTAAAACTCAGCGATGCAGAGCAGTGTTCTCCCTTGACAAGTATTTTTCCCAAGTCTTATCTTAACAGTAAATGCTTGACTTTCTCAGGGCAGGCTTATGCTATTTGAAAAGGAAGTCCATTCTCCTGTTCTTGTTTTGTGCAAACAGATCAATATCTTTTTCATTTAGACCTGTCATATTATTGATAGAAATCTTCTCTATTGAAATCATAGCAAGTGACTTTAGCCTCTCCTGCCTCATAGTGCTCCTTAAGAAAGTTTAGACCCTCTTCAGTGTTGAAAAACAACGTTCAGGCTCTGCTGTAGTCATTGGAATTGTCAAAAGAATTTTTATAAGTTTTGTCATTTCACAGAGTGCACCTAAGTTATTTTCATACACAATCTTAAATAGTTCACTCAATTTGGAAAACTCATGCAAATCACATCTGTCATAGAATGCTCTAAGTTCAGTCAAAAGTCTTTCTTTGGCAATCATTGGCTAAGCTTCAGTGGCTACTTCAACTTCTTCTAAAGTACTTTTTTACTTGAAGTTAGTGAAACAGTCTTTATTGAACAGTTTAGCAGCTACTAATTGTTTAGTGAAAGAAAATCTCTCAGCTATGTCAGCACACAAACAGTCACACACTTCGTTTGCTATGCCCGAAAGGTTAGAGAAAAATATTCGTGAACCCCGTGTAACACTTGCAGCATTTTGCATAATAAGATTAAGTTGGTGGGCATAACAGTGAATGAAGTGGGCGTTATTGTACACTGATTTGATTTTAGCCTGAACCCCACCCTTCTTACCTTTCATAACACTTGCACCATCGAATGTTTGAGCAAACAGTTTCTCTGCATTCCCTTCAAGGACTGTGTTTAACTGATCGAGGATGCATTTCGATAAGCCATCTGCTGTTTGATTTTCTGGAGTGAAAAATTCCCAAAATCTCTCAACAACCTCTACACCTACCAAGTATCTTAGAACAATAACCATTTGAGTGTGTTCTGAAACGTCTGTAGTGTCGTCTGCCATAACAGCAACAAAGGGAGCTTCTTTAGTTTCTATTCTGATCTGGTCACGATATATTTGCAGCAGACAGTCGAGAATTTCATTCTGAATAGTCTTGGAGACACCTTTGAAGACTGCATTACTTTCTAAATGTGCCCGCAAGTCTGGATCTAATTGTTCATTATTACTCCAATCACCATCAAAATGTTAAATTCTCTGTTTTTTCTGGGATGTTTCTAAGGGCTTTACGTGTCTGTAGCCCGCAGTTTATTGACGCTGAAATTAAAACTATTTATGATATTGCAATGAAACTTAAATACCCAAGGACTTTTGTAGATGTGGCATAGAAAAGAGCTAGAAAAATATTTTATTCAACTAATGACAAACTTGAATTTAGTAAGCAAAACATTCTAAAATTACCTTATGATGAAAGGTTTTTAGATATTCCTAGAATTTTAAAGCTTTTTAACATAAATGTTGTTTTCAATAATATTAATGTCAAGAGTTTAGTAATCAAAAATTCTCCTAAAGATCTTCCAGGCTGCATATATGAAATTCCTTGCAAAAAGTGTGACAGAGTCTATTACGGACAGACCGGTAAATCTCTTTCACAACGTCTCAAACAACATCAATATTCTGTGAGAACTGGGCAAACATCGAATGCATTATTCGTACATATGAGAGATTTAGACCATCCTATTAACTGGAGTCAAGCAAGAGCCTTAATCCCATGTAATGACACAGTTAAAAGGATTATCATTGAATCTTGTTTCATCAAGTAAAATAATAGAAATGTTCTAAATTTAAGTCTTGGTTTATTTAAACTTGATGCTTTCAAAAAAAGTTGCAGATATATATAAGCAACAAAATTAATATATTCAGTTTTTACATGTTTTGGACTGTAAAGAAACTCTGTAATTTAGGTTAGGGTCAATCTGTTTAGGTTTGTGACCGTGTGATATCCGATAATCTCGGATTATCTCTTTTAATTTTTACCCTTTTGACAATTAACCATCTGGTATTCTTGATCTTGTGTTTTACCTGAGACCTTTCTCTCCCATTGTACCTCATTAACTCCTTGACAATGTCTGAGTAAAGACGAAAGCGCTTGGATTTCTGACTATCCTTTTCCTGTGGAATTCGCTTATCTATGAAGTCACTTGCATCTACTGTGATTTTTTAAATATATATATATATATATATATATATAATGTATTATATTATATAATAATATATATATATATATATATATATATATATACTATATCTACATATACATATATATATATATATATATATATATATATATATATATATATATATATATATATATATATATACATATATACATTACATTAATATTAATATATACTTATCTTTATTGATTATATTATATATATTATAATTATATTATATTAATTATATATATATGATTAATACTATATACGGTACATATATAATATATATTAATTATATTATATAATATATAATATATATATAATATATTATATATATATATATATATATGTATATTATATATATATATATATATATTTATAACTATATATATATATATATATGTGTGTGTGTGTGTGTGTGTGTGTGTGTGTGTGTGTGTGTTAGTGTATATACCTGGGAAAATGCTATTTTCTGGATATGTTTGGACTCAGAAAGATAATTACTGACCAGATCTGACTGCTAAATGAATACGAAAAACGCAGAACAGAGGGGGAGCTTAATAAGCTGAGGGCTCTACTCATCTAGGAATTGCTGTAGATAAACACTGTAGGATAACTTTAAATGACATCAGAAGTTTAGAACGGAAATCTAACAGGTAGCAGAATCCTGTGTAATAATCAAATCATTAGGACAAGGATTAAAATGAATTATCCTTGTGAATATTCATGGTAGAATTAATGGTGTTGCGAGGCCACGACACACACAAATGGCACAATCAAGGGTGAAATCCACAGCTGAGGTTCCCTCTTGTAGGAGAGAGGGCTTCAGTGTAGAATAGGGTTGGAGGAGGACTTAATTAATGGGCTCACTGCAAATAGACTTTGGCCCAACAGCGGACCATGAAGTAGGGTGAAATGGCACTCTGAGGGAGGTGGGAAATGTAAAGGGATGATGTTTCTTCTGCTCCAAGGGTGTCTCTCGCTTCTTGTTTCTCGCGTCGGTCCTTTTATGCTTTCGGTTTCTAATTACTTCCCATTTTCTATAGATGCACGCTTCTCGATGTGCTTTTGTTTGACTCCTCGCTCCTTATGGTGAATCAGAAAGGTCATGTGTTGTGTTCGGCCCGCACTTTCTCTTCTTTAAACCCAACGGCTGTTTTTTTTTTTTTTTTTCAGAAACAGGCATCCTTAGAGCAGTCACATGGTCAGAGAGAGAGAGAGAGAGAGAGAGAGAGAGCAATTAAAGGATTTAGGGAGGGGCCAAGAGTTCCATGCCCTTCCTTGTCAGTCAGTACTTAGTGAGAGAATGTTTATTTTTTATTTTAGTTATTCTATAAATCTTTGGGAGGCGGGTTGATTGGAAAGTTCTAGCAAATCCCTCCCACCCCTAAGTTGACATGTACCTTCATTTGGGTGCGAATGTCTGCCAATCCAAGTGATTCGGCTGACAAAGCTTTGTGTTACTTACTTCTCCTTTAATGGCTATCATTTGCTTAATAATAGGCTTTTCTGCGCTATAAGGATGTTTGCAAAATGCTTGATAATAAGTTCAGTATTTACCTTAGATGCAGAGTAAAACTAAGGTTGCTTTTTAAAGGATCTCCGACTTATGAATTAATGTTATCTTAAAACAGCAACGTGTTAAAGAAGTATGAACAAATTATTCTAATCATTAGAATACAATAAATTTCAATTATTTCCTTTAAAGTAATTGTTAAATAAATCGTGTACTTAATGTAGGCGTAACTTTACGTGGTCTTAAGTTAGGTGGTGCCACGTTACCTAGGACGACGTCACAGTGCCAGAAGTGGAACTGACGTCAAGGGTGCCTATGGTACATATTAAGTAAATGAAAGAGTAGGGTAGAATTTTAACAAGAGCCACTTTTACCTGTGCTATTTATTGGCTTGGATGCTTGCTGGAAATTAGCAGATACTTGATTGTTATGATTATTGAAGAAGAATTTAGGATTAATTAGCCATGACTATTTCTTAACCTTTTGAAGGAGCTAGAATTATCATGGGGTGTGCCAAGTTGGCCATGCACCCGTGTCACTTCTGCCCAAAGTAAGGAAGTCAAGGGACTTACAACACTATTAAATCTGGCAATTTGGCACTCTGCATTAGCAGAATGGGAATCAAAATAAAAGTGAAAAACCACTATAGGCTTAGACATAAATCCATAACAGGACAAGTTTACCACAAAATTGACTAAAATAAGAGATTAAATTATGAGTTATAACTGAATAAAGATTCAAGGGAGGGATAAAAAATAGAAAATTGTTAAAAGGATCAAGGTTTGAAAAGATCAAATATTACGGGGAGAAGTGGAGTTATAAGTTAGAGGAAGTATGAATTAGGGAAAAGACCTGGCATACTACTCTGGTTTAGAGATCCCAGAGTCCTTCGGAAGGTACACTGAAGCACCGGGCCAGATTGGCACAAGTGCAAAGAAAACTCAAGGGCTCTCTTAAGCTTCCTGGAGGCTCTACTCTTTCTACCCTTCTTCCTTAGGCCTCTTTTAGGCTGCCGGTTCGACATTCTGTGTGGAATTTGGGGAACCGATTCTAAGGAAGACAGAGTGCCACCTGTTCCAGCTGCTACGGCACTGAGAGCAGGGCCATTTCCGAAATGTCCTAATACAAGGCGTGGCAGTTCCTTAATAGGAATCGATGGGTGAGAGAGGCTGACAGGTTATAATAACCAGCTCAGGCATGGGTTGCGTGGCCGTGCCCTGTGATGAGCTTCTGCTGTGGTCAAGGGAATCCGTCTCTCTTACCGACACTGGTAGCAGAGTCAGGTCCTGAGAAGAGAGGGACCTCGGACTAGGATCTCCTGAAGGGAGAGTCTGGGTGTGCTTGGGCACTGGAACGGAAATTTTAATGGGCTCAACATTTGGGATGAATGGAGCTTGTCACTGCTCAGTTTCCCTTTGACTTTCACTCTCGTTCGCCTTTGCTAGTTGCCTAGCATCTCTTAAATAATTTTTATAATACTCTAGATTAGTTATGTAGTCCTCTCTGCCTTCTTGAAGCATTAAATTACATAATAACATTTCCAAAGGATCTTTAGCGGTATGACCGAAAACCAGCTCAAAAGGCCTAAATCCTGTAGTGTCATTCGTGCCAACCATAAAGCTAACAAAATAAAAGGTAACTTATCTTCCCAGTCATGTTCAAAGTTTTAACAACTCTTTAATGTTTGGTGAAACCGCTTCACAATGCCTTGTGATTCGGGGTGATAAGGTGTGGAAGTTACGAGTTTAATACCTGATGCTTTTATTCTATCCTTGAAATATTTGGATACAAAATTACTGCCATTATCACTGCATAATACGAGGCAGACCAAACTTACAAAAATAATCTATCAAGTGTTTTACTACGGTTCTTGCGTTACAGCTTCTTATGGATGTTGCCTCTGGATAGCGAGTTAGTCTATCAATGATTGTTAACAGATATATACTCCCTCCTTTACTTCAAGGCAACGGTCCAACCATATCAATAACTACATTCTCAAAGGTTCGCCAACTGAAGGAATATTACACAACGGAACTCTGGGAAATATTTGATTCGGTTTTAAAGGAATTTGGCATTCATGACCGCTTAAAACATACCTCTTCACGTCACTTCTCATTTTAGGCCAAAATTACGCCCTACTTATACACCTGAAAGTTTTATTTTCACCCAAATGTCCTTGCTCATCATGCACTAACTTCAAAACTAGTTCATGAAGCTTCCTAGGAACCACTAATTGTTCGGTGATCTCCTCTTTGCTACTGACTTAGGATGAACGTACCGACACGAAACTTTGTATTTTAAACCAAACGTTTCCTTACACACCTTATCGAGATCATCATCCAGTTCACATTAAAAAAATTGGGATAGTGTCTCATCCTCTCTCTGAAACCTGACAAGCTCACCTTATTCAAAAGGTCAGTGCCTAATTCTTCACAGTAACTATTACTTGATTCCACTACATCGACTATGTTATTTTCGACAGCTACACCTTCAGCTTGGCTATCACTATCACCACAGATAGAGTCAGGTCTCTCAGCCACACCCATGCCAAGATCGACCTCGCCACCTCTATCACACTCGTTCGAATACACGAACAAACTATGACTGTGGTCTATGTATCTAAACCTGACCTAGTTACTACCATTTCAGGCACTGGAATCTCTCTCACAACAGGATTCACAATAATGTCAATGCTATCAACGGGCAAACTGTCAACGACTGCTAGTTTCATTTCTCCTGACTCTCCATGACTTTCCAAGTTTACCGTCAACAAAGGACAAATAACACAAGTGTTTGGAAATCCACCTAACATGACTTTTTCTTCCATGCTGATTTTTGCCCTGTTTGGCACACTCTCTCTCCTAATTAGGGAGACAGCAGCTCCAGCGTCCCTGAGCAAGACTATTTCTCTCGAATCCACTCCTCCAAGAGAGGAAACTACACTTTCTGACAGAAATTCTCCATAAAATTTTGTAGTTTCTCTCATCCCATCATTCCTACTTGATGAAAGGTTAACTAGAGACACTGGTTTCTTAACGTCCTTCCTTTCTACTTCACACTTTCTCGCTAAATGCCCTTTCTCATTACATCGGAAACAAGTTAATTCTGAGCTACTAAAAGTCCCTTTAATCTTACATACCTTAAATGTATGACCAGGTTTTCCACATGTATAACAGTAATAGTCACATTTACTCGCATTGCTATTACTAGAACTGAAAGCTTTACTGCTTTGTACTTCACCTGGCAAAGGACCATTTAGCTTCTTACTGACACTTAAACCTTTAACCGTTTAGTACGTATATATATGTAGTACGCCATTGCTACCTGAGCCGTTTAGTACGTATATATACGGGGAGCAGATGTTTTGAATATATACGGAGAGCAGATGTTTTGAATATATACGGGGAGCAGATGTTTTGACCATGACATTTAGTACGTATATATATGATTGATTTTTCCTGCCTTTTTTTGAAGGTTAATCCTCTGTAGTTTATCGTTGGTCCGAGGAAGTGCTATCAGACTATCCAACAAAAACACCTCTTCCCGAACCCCTTTTATCATAATTTTCCTGATTTTCTATATCTAATGCGGGAATTCGCCAATCACTTGGCGGAGTCGCTATGTAGCGAGACGACACGCTGATGGCTGGTTGTTCATTTACACAGAATTTTGGTCTTTCAACACAGGGGGTTAAAGGGCTATAATCCTTTCTAAGCCAACTTAGTATCGGTCGTGTGTTGTTTTCATCTCTGTTATTCTTTTCCTGCTCTAGCGCAAATGAAAAACGATGAGTACGTAATTGTAGTTTATTGACATTTTTCCTACTGAAATATAGAAAAATGTACCGGAACGTTACAGAACAAGAGGTTAGATGTAGAACGCACAAACTTTCATTTATGAAACAATGCACAAGTACCATATTTTAAATGAAAGTTATGTACAAAATTCTTACACAACAAACATTGCTGAAAATTCCTCCTACAGTGATAATGATGAAAACGAAAACAGAGGATAAACAAGGTAAAGACAATAAAGTATGAATATGTGTAATGATTCTGAATGGGTTGCCAGTAGTTTCCGGTCCCAAGATTTTCGATTATAACAAACATCATGGAAATTTTAGAAATTTATCTCTATCAGCATTTT
>NC_061109.1:35014186-35019186 GCF_015104395.2 Macrobrachium nipponense
AAATACTTGCTGTCCAGTTTTACAGCTGTTGAGATCAGTGCTCGAAGCGAGGGCTTCACAAAAGGTGACAGTAAAACCTTCAGATGGCTTCTTATCTTTTTACTAAAGGAAGGAATGCCTTAGTCTTGAAACTTGAAGGGCGGGTTACTTCTCAAAACCACTGGCAGGACTCTTCTTTTCTGAAAGGGTTACTTGACGTTGGGATCTCTCTCTCTCTGACTACAGACTATACTTGTTTCCTTCCCCACTCTCTCTCGTTTGTCTCTCTTATCCTTTGTCTCTCCCTTCTTCTCTTATCTCTGATGATCTGATCCTCTTGTCTCTGATGATCTGGTCTCTTCACTACCTCAGCGTCGATCTCGGGGTGGGGCTGAAAGGGCGGAGCATAACTAGCAAATGTTACCGTCCCTCGGTAGGAATTTTTTAGAATGTTCTCGACGAAATGTTGCATCATATTCAAAGCACGTGTGGGAAGGCCTCCTTGCTACAGACCTACCTGAAGAAGATACATTTTCCTTTCCTTTAATATGTTTCTTCACTATGAAACAATTACCATGACAGTGACCCTGGCTGTGGGTATATGGAAAAGTTTTGACCTCCGGAAAGGGGATCTGAGAAGTGCTCTGACACAGGTTATGAGACCAAGCCAGACACAGGAATCAAATTTCTCAGGGGCTCAATGTTCCTGACAATTGGAAATTGGCACTGCACAGGGCACTTAAGTAGCATTAATAATGAGAGTTAAGGCATAATTATGCCTGATGGATGATTGGAGGGGTTAGGACCCTTGGAATGACGTAAATTGGGGGAGGACTGGAAGTCCTGTCCCAGGAGGATGTCATAACCCCCAGGAAGGTAGCTTGCTACTGCAAGTGTACATATTTTAGATTGGTGAGGTTCTGTTACCCTCAACTGGATATTGGGTAGTATCATTTTGGTATGATTGATACTCTCATGGGTTATGAGGTTTCGTTGATCAATGGTGACCCCAGAGGGACCTTATCCTCCTATATTAGGGAGCTTTGCACGCCAGTATCACCAAAGGCATTGACCTGGCGGGCAGGGTATTTACCTTGAGGAGGTGCCACATATATGGGACCCTCAGAATTTTGAACTGCCATGGCAATAGCAGATGTCTCTGAGTATAGGGAACAAAGAAATTCTGTGCAGACATGTGATCATTCTAGCCACAGTCATTGCACTGTTCATTGCTGAATTCTATTCGGGGTATTGCTCCCAAGGAGTAGTTTGGTTTGTTATTTGGTACCCAAGGAGTCAGAGGAAATCATTTGGGTAGATTCCTAGGAGGGGGTTTAAAAGGTGCCTTGTGAGGGGTCTGGGTCCCGTTTCAGCCCTCCTCTGTGAGATGGACAGGTTTCTTGCAGAACCCACATACAATAGGCTTCTGTGAATGCCTATTTTTGGGAAAAAGGAGACTAAAGATGAAGGAAGGAGAGCAGATCTTCCATCCTAATGAGCTTGCATGGGCATGATGTGTGTCCCATGTGTCCACAAGGTGGCAGCACTCAGTTGGAATCATGGGAGCTTTCTCAAAGATGTGTGTCTCTAACCATTTGTTGAGGGCCCTGCCCGATTGGTATGCCCATTCGGACCAGGCCTGACCCTTTATTTGGACTCGCCAACATTGTCTCCAACATTCGGGGGTTATTTCATATACTTTACCAATCGCCCTTGCACACTTCCTCCAGCTTTCCTTGATCATCCTCGTCGACGGTGATTTATGAGCGAAATATATCTCAGCGGGAAAGTATATATGTCCGAAAATACCTAACACTTTATTCTAAATTGCAATAAACACAATCGTTTTCTCTTGACAGCTTTAATATTAAAAGGACGTCGAAGAAGTGGCATCAACGAACTGTCTCTGTCAGTGGGGAAAAATCTCCTCCTAAAATGGTCGCACTATAGGGCATTTCACGGAAATGTTTTCCTATAAGTAGAGAGACTTTGGAGCTAGCAAGTGGGTATGTGCCAAGTACCATTTCCACCCGATCGAGCCACACCTTGCCTTCAGCCTCAGACCATTTGGGCATGAAAGTATGAGCCTGAGTGAGGGAGGGCGTGCTGGAGGCCTGGGTGGGACTGCCAGCTCTAGTTGGACCAAATGAAGTTCATGGACCCTTTGTTTTTCTTCCCATCCAATCCTATCCAGCCTTTCTTGTTCTTCCCTCTTACCCTTTCTTTCTTGTTCCTCCCCCTTATCCTTTCTTCCTTGTTCTTCCTTTGCAAGTCTATCCAGTCTTGAGTGTCCATTCTCCCTCTCTTTTTTTTGAAGCAGCTACCTTTTCTTGGACGTAGCCAAACAAGGGTTGTCTCGTCAATCCCATCCACTTCCCAATCCTAGTAAATGTTTTATTGTCCTTGGCTTGCATGGTGCTAGTATAAGAGCAGGTTTAGGAAAAAAAAGGGGGCCGGATTGCTGGAAAGGATGTTCTCTAGGAACAGCTAGTGGCACTCTTGGTTAATGGTCCTTTGTAATCGAGCATTAGGTAAAAGGGCATTCTAAGAATGGTATAAAACTCAATTTTCAAGTAGGGGGCTGTCATTAGGACAGAATTTGCTTGTTATGACCGATTCCTTCGTGTTGAGCGTTCTAAGGACGTCTTGTAAGACGTAAGTTTGTTATAAATGAGCAATTTTGGTGTTTGGTTCACGAACAGACGAGGCTGGCTATAGCGTGAAAAGGAATAAGAAATACAAATTCTCTGAGATTTGGTTCGGGGAGCGTCTGCATGTTCCCGAAAGTTTGAAGTTACTGGTTCGCCTCGTAGGGCGTGTGTTGTTCGCGAGGAACTGATTTCGGGTTAAATTTGGTGTTTATTTCACGCACGAACGAGCGTGAATGTTCAAGTTATTCGTTAGGCCGAAGTTGTTTTGGGTTCCGTGTGGGAAGGAATTATGTAGGGAGTCCAGATACGGGTTAGGTTCGGGAACACAAGGAGTGTCGTAACATTTTGAAGAGGATGTAGCAGAAACCATAAATAAAAAAAATAAAAATAGAAATAAAATGGGGTGAGAGACTCTTGGGTACTGGAGCGGCGGAGGTAAGGTTTACCCACGAGTACAAAATGTGGGGTTTAGTATACAGCTGTCTTAGCAGTAACTAATAAGTTTTATTTATTGCGGAGGGATGGATGAATTATGTTTTTAAGCAGAAGTAAATGTGTGTATATTGCATATAACGATTATTGCAATAATAAGAAGTATTTTCATTCTAACCCAACGTAAGTACACACTTAATTCTACCACTCACGGACGTTTGTTTGCCTTTTACTCGACTGAACAATGTTTTAAAGAAAATTATTTTATGCCTGAGTGTGAATGGCCAAGTAAACGAATTGAAAGAATGTTAATACAAAATAAATAGATAAATAAATAACGAACAAATTAAATACAAATAACAAAGTAAACGAATTAAAGAAATGTTTATAATAAAAGATTTAGAAATGCTTCTTATGATTCACGGGAGTTTTATTTCTCTTAACGAAATTTCCATTTTCCTTAACAAGAGAGAGAGAGAGAGAGAGAGAGAGAGAGAGAGAGAGAGAGAGAGAGAGAGAGAGAGAGAGAGAGAGAATGCTGGTAGGCTCATTTATGCAGCCTAGGTTTTTATTATGTACTTATCTTATTACATATCATTTACATAAGTAAGATGTTACAAAACATAAAAAAAATATATACCTACAATATTTACAAATTACCATGGATTTTTTTTTATAAACTAGGCTTTAAATATTTTTAAACACTTAGTAATAAGTGTAGTATTACTTACAAAATTAATACTGGCTACTAAAAAAGCAGTGATAAATGTACTCTTTTGTGAAAATCTTTTCTATTCCTTCTTTGTAATTGCTTTTTAATAGCTACTTATCATAACAAGACTTGCTCTTAACAAAGGCATCTGTTTCCTCTTTTGTGTAATTTTTTTTAACTGACCCAAACAGCATATAAACACCCTACAATTAATACAGTGGCACTTTTATGATCCTTTTTCGTTCTATAATTGAAGCTGAACTTTTCTGTTTTCAAAAAATTGTCTCTATTTATTTTACAAGTATTGAATGGCACACTTTTTAAAATACGTCAATGTTGTTTTCATTTCACTACAAAAATGAAAAATATTCAATGTATATTCAACATCTTCACAATGATCACATTTATCGCTGTTTTTTTTATATTTAACATTTTTAGCCGGTTGTTGGTCGCCAATGAAAGGTTTGTTTGCTCTCCCATACCATTTTTCAGTCCGAAAGGGGATAAGTCTCTTCAATTGTTGGTGAATTTTCTGGCCTTATAAATCTATAGCAATCTTTACTATTCAAGTTAGTGAATTTTTCATGGCGAGAAACTTTCCTGATGACACCAATTGGTACTGAATAAAATTATGTTGATACAAATGAAATCTCATTTATTATCTTCAAATCTAACAAGAAGCTTATTCTCATCTTGCAATAGAAATTGCTCAAACCAACATCCTTTTTAATATCACTCAAAGCTGTCGAACTGAAAATCGCTAATGATTTAAAATATACATTTGTTATTCCCAATCCACTTTTTTCTTTAGAAAAACAAACTGTCAACGACTGCTAGTTTACCTTCAACAAAGGACAAATAACACAAGTGTTTAGAAATCCACCTAACATAACTTTTTCTTCCATGTTGATTTCTGCCCTCTTTGGCACACTCTCTCTCCTAATTAGGGAGACAGCAGCTCCGGTGCCCCGAAGGAAGACTATTTCTCTCGAATTCCCTCCTCCAAGAGAGGAAACTACACCTTCTGACAGAATTTCTCCATAAAATTTTGAAGTTTCTCTCATCACATCATTCCTACTTGATGAAAGGTTAACTAGAGACACTGGTCTCTTAACGTCCTTCTTTTCTACTTCACACTTTCTCACTAAATGCCCTTTCTCATTACATCGGAAACAAGTTAATTCTGAGCTACTAAAAGTCCCTTTAATCTTGCATACCTTAGATGT
>NC_061109.1:35024186-35026686 GCF_015104395.2 Macrobrachium nipponense
AACTCTTTTTCATTTTGTCCATTGTATAGAAAGACAACATTATAACCGCAAATATTTATGGAGGATGCGATATTTTTCTTTACTTTCATTTCCACAGTGCGTGTTCCTTTTAGCAGACCACTCGCCCTCCCATGAGAAAAAGTGTTGTGTCTTAGATGGAGGACTTTTCCATACTGGCTGAGGACACTAGTTGAAAGGGAGTCTTCCAAATCAAAAGGTGCATAACGCACTGATACATTCGTATATACACTGCTCAAATTAACTACTTGGGCCTTTTCCCCGTTACCAAAATTAATCACTTTGTCTTCGTATATTCTGGTATATTCTGAAATCCTCGTATGTCTTTTTCATTTATTTTCAATTTATTGAAAATGACATCACCTCGTAATTACGGGGACAGGAACACTTTAAACCGTCTTACTCACAAGTTGGAGTCCAAAGTCACGAGAAAGTCCTCAAAATACAGCCTATAAACCAGAAAATTTAGTGAGGAGCCTTTCAAAAAGGGGTTGTAAACAAACAAGGCTTCTTCTTCCTCTTCTTTTCCCTGAAATTAAATTCTTTGCACTTCACGTTCTAGCTATTCTGACATAAAAACACACAGGCTAACATGCATTAGTGAATAAAGCTATTGTGTTGATTATATTATTATCAATGCTCTCTTCTCACCGCAACTATTTCTGGGGCCTATCGTTTCCATAAGAGTATTTCCAGTCACGATTTTGCTTTCCTACTCTAAAATAAACTAAAATATACCACTGTACTTACAATGTGGAACTCCTTGGTAGTGTTCTTGCGGATTTTACTCTAGGTACGTTTCTCATCTTGCATCCAGCTTTAGCTTGGCTAGTCGCTGATAACTGCAATTTGCAAGGGAGCAAGAATTCAAGATGCACTGTTGCAGGTTGCGAGATCTGGCCAACAGGTCACCAATTTTACCTTTTTACCTGGCAAAATGCTATTTTCCTGGCATGCTTGGTCTCAGAAAAATAATTACGTACTTACCAGATGAAATCCTGGGATCTGACTGCTAACTGAACACTGAAAACGCAAAAGAAAAGAAGGGGGGGTGGGGGCGGGGTTACCGAGCTGAAGGCTCTACTCATCAAGGAATGGTTTAAGATAAATAATGTAAGGTAACTTTAAATTACATATGTTTACATTAAAAACGATCAGGAGTTTAGAACAGAAATCTAACAGGTATAACTCTACTGTTAACTGCCAGAAGGTGTCGATGAATAAGGTCATTTAGCTGAGCATAAAAAAGCGTATCATGAATAAAAGGGATACTAAAGTAAAATGCCAACTTGGGTACAGTAGGAATGTTAAAAAACAGGAACAGACTTATATTTATCTGAATGACCTCATTCACCGACACATTCCGGCAGTTAACAGTAGAATTATACCCAAGAACCCGTTAACCATTTAACCATTGTTTCTTTTTTTTAGACATAAAGACAAACTAAGCTCCCTGATGACTTCCAATGTCGTTTATTTATACACTTGCCCCAAATGTGGGAAAATATGTGGGGGCTTCTCGTCGCCTACCTACTAATAGTCAGAATTGACTGTCATCGCTGAGTTAGTTACAGAACAGGAAATGCATTAACTAATCCAGAATTTTCTGATGCACGTGTTCATGCCAACAAGTGTAAACAAGATACTGAATATAAACATTTTAAAATTCTCTCCAGAGACACCTCACCTCATCAATTAGCAATAACTGAATCTTTATACATTAAAAAGCTTGTTCTCTCTTTAAACAACCAAACTACCTCCAGAACACTGGACCTGTCTTGAGTACGCCCCTGTTTTTTTTTTTTTTTTTTGTCATTAGGTCCTTGGTTCCCCTCCTGAAAGGTAGCGGTCGATTTCTTGCATTTTGTCTGTTGAATATAAATTTTTTTCATTTTATGTTTTTTCTATTTAAGTTTTGGTATTTTGTAATTTGTAAATTTCTGAATTCTGAGTCGTTGTAACATTTTTATATATCATAATTTTGTTTTTCAGCTTAGAAAACGACGCCGTGTCCTTGAAACGTCAGCATGTATAATAAACGGACAAATACTAGTTCAAGACGTTTCCTTCAGCTCCTTGTTTTATGTTGGTTGATAGATATATATATATATAGATATATATATATATATATATATATATATATATATATATATATATATATATATATATATATGTATATATATATATATATATATATATATATATATATATATATATATATATATATATATATATATATATATATATATATATTATATATATATATATATATATATATATATATATATATATATATATATATATATATATAATATATATATATATATATATACTATATATATATATATATATATATATATATATATATATATATATATATATATTATATATATATATATATATATATATATATATATATATATATATATATATATATATATATATATATATATATATATATATATATATATATACACACACA
>NC_061109.1:35031686-35041686 GCF_015104395.2 Macrobrachium nipponense
GGCTGTAATGTTCATTTTATTCCACATGGGAAAATTTGTAATCGAAATAAACTTATGCATGATAATCTGCTATATATCTACAAAACTGGTTGACGTTATATAGATGAGAAATTTAAGGTAATAATATTAATGTGAAATACTCGCTATTGGTGCTTTTTAGATTGAAATATGATGATTATCTTATTAAATTAAATTATTACCTAATGATTTCAGGTAACACGAAGTGAAAGATAACCTCATTTATGTTTAGGATTAGGGACGATGGACGGTCGTATGGTGTATTATCTCAATGTCACTTATTTTCAATCTAGAATTATGGACGGTTCTGGCGTGATTGTATGAGACACCCTCCTAAGCATGTTAGGAGACCATTTGGAGAAGTAGTGCAGAGACACACTCGGACGGGGCCATTTGTATCGGTAGATGACGGTGGTTCTCTTCAAGGGATCCGGCGTGAAGGCGAGGTCCCTGATGGTAGCATTTATTCACGACTCTTCTAATGCACTTACCCATTTCCCGATTTGTATATTCATTATTTATAAGAACCTGGGCAAAGCATTCTAGCTCTGCATGTGTGTCCTTCCAGGTGGAGTAGTGCAAGAGAGCTCTGTTAATGAAGGACCTGAGAAGAAAGATGCAGAAGAAAAAAAATGAAGGAGTAATAAAGAAACTGATCGCCTTTCATAGTGGAAAATTGCAGTTCACTCAGAAGAGGGAGAAATATATCAAGCTTGCAGTATAGAAACCAACACCTGAACAGAATGAAATTTTAAGCATGGAAACTATTCAAAGATAAAAGGATCAAGGTACCCTGTGCATGACTGGCGCCCTTCAACCCTTCCTTCTGACCGAGGCCATCGCAGAACAATCTAAGCAATATCATCGAACGACGCCTGAGGAACGCAACCAAGGAAAAATGGGAACGTGAGGGCATCACTGACCTCAGAGCTGACAAGACCATAGCCTATGCGCCGAGGAATACTACAATAAGCTGGATGAGATCCTGGCGGACAACAAGAAATTTTTAAGCATAACCAGGAACCCGATCGACAACATCAGGCGTAAGACCAGCAAAATTATCAAAAGCTCTCCGCTTGCCAGCTATTGTGGGTGCTGATCTTTGCTACATATACAAGGAGAGCAACCCTCTGTGCCCTGTTATTAGAAAATCCTCACCCAGACGTAGCAGGGAGCCAAGAGGTTTAACACCCTTCTCACCCTGTATGTTCCTGGTGACCACAGCTTCAAGTCCTCAGTGGAGTTTCTAGAAGCCCTTAGAGCGACGTTTTGCATGGGAATCACTACCACAATAGACGTGGAGTCTCTTCACAGACGTCCCATTCTACAAAACAATCGAAATCATTTTTTATCGCATTTACAAGGACCCTACTACTCCATCGCTAAACATCCCCGAATACACCCTCCATTGCGTCCAGGAGATATGTAAATATAAGGCTCCTTTCTCCACCTATAAGGGCCATCATATGCACACCCAAATTAAAGGCGTAGCAATGGGTTCTCCCCTTGGAGTTTTCTTCACCAATATATATATATGGGGATCATCCATCAAAGAGTCTTTGCACACCATAGAAAAGCTGCAGATGTGTGTACGGTATATAGACGTCCCTTTCGTCAGTGTTAGGAGAGAAGAGGTAGAGCACCTAAGAAAC
Source organism: Macrobrachium nipponense (assembly GCF_015104395.2). NCBI lineage: Eukaryota > Metazoa > Arthropoda > Malacostraca > Decapoda > Palaemonidae > Macrobrachium > Macrobrachium nipponense. The sequence goes on from NC_061109.1 coordinate 35,033,357, forward strand.
GCCTTCCACACTCACAGTTGTCTAAACTTTACAAGTGAATACAGCTACGATCGTAGCCTCCCTTTCCTTGACGTCCTTGTCAAACAATACGAGGAGCACCTCACAAAGAGTAGTATATGAAACACACCAACCTCGGCATGTCTGAATGGAATGGGTGAGTACCCCAAGAGATATAAAGAATCAGCTATCAGCACCTTTGTACATCTCCTGGAAGGACACACGTGAAGAGCTGTAACGCAGTGCCCTGGTTCTCATTATATCAATGGGACAAATTTGCACAATTATATATAAAAAAGAAAAAAATCATAAACAGGAAATTAGTTGTTTTGTTTATATTTTATTACTTCTCTTTTCAACAGACTACCTATTACAGAAAATTAGTTTTTTATACATGCAAACGCACACACACACACACACACACACACACACATATATATATATATATATATATATGTGTGTGTGTGTGTGTGTGTGTGTGTGTGTATGTGTGTGCGTTTGTATGTATAAAAACACACACACAAACACAGAAACACACACACATACACACACACACACACACACATATATATTTATATAGTATATCTATATAGTATATATATATATATATTATGTGTGTGTGTGTGTGTGTGTGTGTAGTGGGGGGTGTGTGTGTGTGTGTGTGGTGTGTGTTCGTGTGCATGTACAAAAAAACAACTGATTTCCTATGCTGGGTAGTCTGTTGAAAAGAGAAGTAATAAAATATAAACAAAATAACTAATTTCCTGTTTACGATTTTTTTCCTTTTTTTATATAAATGTGTAAATTCGTCCCAGTGATATGAAATGAAATTATCAGCCTCTGTAATTGCTAAAAAGCTTTTCCATGGGGAAGTGAATTCACTTATAATATAACAGGTCTACAAAAATGAGTGTACTTGTTTTTATTATGGTAGCGTTTTTCCTTATGGTGTGTGTATTTTTACTCAGATATCGACTGTTCTTATCTGATGATGACTAAATCAGAATAAAGTAAATAACTGAAACCACATATCATCGAACATAAAATGAAGTATAGCCCAAATTTTTAGAAGTAATAAGAAAATGAAGTGTGGTCAGATTAGCAATGAAGCGTAGATAAAATTTTAAGATGTGCAAGGGAAAAGAAACATTTCATAACATATAATTATGTACAACTCCAAGTTTTGTAAGAGGAATCTGGGAAACGGAATTCTACATCATTAAGTTCAGATCTATGTTTAAGTATATTCTTCTTTGGTTTTCCATTACCTACTTTTTCCAAAGTCTGAAGCGGTGAAGAGTAGTAGCACTGCATGAATCATATATGTATAGTTTTCCACCTCTAGAAAGAGTAAAACGGATTATCAAAACTCTTACATACACACATACATAATTACACACACAAAAACACGCATACATTGTACTTGGGACTTTCGAAATAATTTCCTTCCATTTATACCATATTTCTGTGGCGTTGAGGAACATCTGGACTTCATCTTATAACAAATTATATTTTGTTTTCAGTTGTTCCTCACTGTTAACTTTCCTTTTATGAGTTAACCCATTGTCGTTGAATAATAATTGCTAGCATTAGACCTTTTATGTTATTAAAGTTTGTCAGCTTTATTTTTTAAACATAATGACCGCAGTATTTTCTGAAGGAAAGATTGTGGACGTTAGGAGAAAAATGTCTTTTACAACTACCTCTCTGTAAAAGGGTTTTGTGTATGGGCTTAGGTTGGAAAGCAAAGTTCTAATTTTGACACCGAATGTTTGATCTTGGTGTTCAAATGCAACAACAACTAAACGTTTGAGGATTAAAGAAGGTTTAGTAGACCGTACGGACAAAAAGATATGTCTGACATTTACACATCCACAAGATCAAAATGATAGGCATGAGAGGTGGAACACGTCAATGATGAAAGTTACTTATGACTGACGGGCAGACGAAAGTCTGTGTTTATTTAGCGATCGTGAGTCTTGTGTCAGAAGTGTATAAGCGAGAGTGGCTTCATCAGGCCAATGATGGATTACATATCCGTCAATGCTTAAGCTGACCTAAAGCACTGGCATTATAAGATCCACGTGACGACGATACATTTGAGTAAGTTTGTGGCAGAATTGAGTTTTATTGGATCTGATATCACTACTAACTGGTTCTTACTAGGAATAATGGGTATACAATGCAGATATTAGCGGAAAATCATTCATCATCTAAATCACATTAATGGTACTTGACTAAATGGTGGATTAGGAGAGGAATTTAGGGTGACGAAAGAACACCATATATTTAATGAAATCTTTTATACGTGTATAATGTTGGATGTTCAATTCATTTATGGTGATGTTGACAGACTCTATAAACTCTAAAGCTATAAAGAATTCCCAAGATATATAAACCAACATTTACCTGAACATGTGATTTTGAACTGTGCTACACAATTTGTCAGGCGAGTCTTCCCTGTGTAATCTTTATTCTGCTAAAACTGTAAGGAAAAGGAATATAAATGGGTTTCCTATAAATAATCTAAGAAAAGAAGGGGTAAAATATCTATGAATGACACGAAAGTAAGAGCAGAGACATAAAGCAATGAATGGAATTTGCTGATATGAGGCTTGTCTGTCTAATATCTATATTCTAGCTCAGCATCTTCTAGGAAATATTTCTTTTTGCTCTTTGTTCTACTTTATTTACAAGCACGTATAAATGACTTCTGTAATGACTTTCAATGTCAACGTAGATTTGTAACTCACTACTTTCTTTTAATTGAGTTTGTTTTACACACATCAGCTTCCCTTAACGCTTGCAAATTTTATTTCTTTAGACACTACACAAATATAGACGGTTATATCAACTTTTGAAATGAACTATATGTCAGACGTATTGAAAAAAAAGTTATTAAACTGTTACATATGTATATAAACACACCGATTGTCCGGCAATATTAGTCGAACTAATATTTCAAGTCGTAAATTAACTCTGAACAGAGGCAGTTTTTCAGCTTTCTATAATTCAGAGCAAAGAAGCCAAATGGAATTTCCCACGAATCCCAAATACTCCTGTTGTTTCATTCATCGACTCTTTGCTTCCACATGAACAAATATTTTGAGTCGTCTTTACCTTATTTTCCCCGGAACACTAAATGAACACAAAAACAAATCAATGCACACACGCTTACTGGTTTTGAAAGATCTGCAAGTTTTGTTATTATCTGCTATATTTTTTCATTATACTTCAGCTCAAATCTATACACTCAGAAGTACAAACAGACTTGGAATCTACTTAACAACTTTGCTGTAAGTTTCGTTCGTAATGCAACTTAAATATTCGCAAGTATAAACAAGAAATATACCTGTGGAATTTACCCTTATTATTTATAATTTATTATAACAGTCTGCCTGGAATACTCACACACACAAACACGTACACACATATACAAACACACACAGAAACACTCATTTTATTGACATATTTTCATATTAGATTGCAACGAGAGCACAAAGACACACACACACTCTCTCTCTCTCTCTCTCTCTCTCTCTCTCTCTCTCTCTCGTCCTAAAACGGTGAACAGATCTGCAAGTTGCATTGGTCTCCTGCAAAAGTTGTAAAAAAGGAAATAATAAAAAAGTGTTGCGTAAATGAAAAGAGATTCATGCCAATATCACTCCCGTTACCTTGTTGTTTTTACACTAGAGTCATTTTTATGAAACTCGCCCTTAAATCAAATGATGTCGGAGTCAACGGCGCTTGCAGAGACCAAAAATGTTTTAAATGGACAGGCAAATCCACTTATCAATCGGTTATTCAACAGCCGCGAGGTGTGCTTGTTTATTTTTTTTTCCATATGGAGTTTATTCACCAATATCCGAGTCATATAGCATTCAATGGACCCTTTGGAAAAATAAACTTTTATATATATTTTTATTTGGAAAGGGAGAACTGTCACATAAGAATTAGGCGAAATGTCTTTTTTTCTTTTTCTCAGGGATAAAAGGATATATATATATTTTTTTTATTTTTACCTTCTCTTTTTATAACCTTTTTAATTTCGGAAAAAGAAACTAAATGCACATTTAATGAGTAGTCACGGTTAGCATAATATTCATACTCAACAAAAAATATATAGGATGCAGTGCTTCATTAATTTTGGCAAGGTTCTTCTACTCCTGTGTTGCAAAGAATATTTTGCAACACATTTAGAACTCATGTAGATCTTTGTAGGTATTCTCAACTATTAGGAATAGCAGGTTTTAGGAGGATGTATCCGTAAAAAATCTGAAAACTGTTCTCTATCTGTTCTTCATAAAATCTATCATTTATTGCCGAACCCATTTCTAATATTTCATATATATTGTGTGTGTATGAGCATCCGTATACATCTTTCTTTTTTGAGGTAAAACTAGTTAAATGAACACCACATGTCTTATCAATCACCAGTTGTAAAAAAAAGAAAAAATGGAATATATGAAAAGAACCAGTGTGAAATAACATTTTCAATTAAGGGATGTAATGAGAAGGTCACAAAACCCAAGGAAAACATACGGACAAAGAAAATTCTTGAGCGTTTGAGATTATTAGAAAATAAAAACCGTTATGTAACTCACCCATGAATAAAAATTTCCGCATAAATTTTATCTGATATTGAACTGTACCCGAAATTGATGACAATGATTTATTCATGTTGAATAACCCAAGGAGTCCCCTCCTTACCAATTTCCACTGCTTTCACTCTTTGGATACACTTGTCACTGCAAAGCCTGAGACCTGAATGCAATAATATTAAGATTCAAACTAACATCTGGAGTTTCGGAACAAGGCTAGCTTACCAACCTGACTACGAAAAGGATAATAATCTAGTCTAGCTCATACACCCATATACCTTTCCAGTTCAGATACATCTATTAGAACTGGCATAGATCCATCCACATCATCATGGCGAAGTGGATATTCGTTTAAAAGTAAGCTTCTGATCAAGTTGCTCGCATCGCTAAAAAATTGTTTTCATGATACTGTCCTTTTGTTTTTTTGGTTTTGTTTCCGTTCTGCTCTTTCTGGCTAAAATTTGATCAATGACAATTTTTTGATCCATGATCAATTCCTATACAGATATTTGTACTTTCAGGTAGCAAGACTTTCCATTCTCATGCAGTAGCTATCTTTAAATTTCTCTTACACGTGTTACATGCAGCTGAAGGAAATAGTTTCTCCTTCACTCTTACACGCAATATATATATATATATATCTATATATATATATAATTCCTCTGTAGAGAAATTAATCGTGGATCAGATAATTGCCATTGATCAAATGTTAGCCAGAAAGAGCACAACGGAAACAATACCCCCAAAATAAAAGGACAGTATCATGAAATGGGACTACTTATAAAAACAAATTTTTAGCTATGCGAGTAACTTGATCAGAAAGTTAGTTTTAAACGAATATCCACTTCATTGCCATGATGATGAGGATGGGTCTACGGCAGTTCCAATATGAAACAGACGTCTTTATTGATACCTTTCCCGCTTTGTATCCCGTCTGAGGATTCCCCTTCGGTTTATATATATATATATATATATATATATTTATATAATATATATATATATAAATAGATAGATATCATCGGTATTATATAATATATATTATCTATTATGATAGATTATCTATATATATATATATATATATATATATATATATATATATATATATATACATATATATATATATATATATATATATATATATATATTATATATATATATATATATATATATATATATATATATATATATATATATATATATATATATATATATATATATATATATATATATATATATATATATATATATATATATATATATATATATATATATATATTTGGCAATGTGTGTATGTATCTATGTATATATGATTGGTATGGGCACCTGGGCTGTCGGTCTGACAGGACTGAGATTTGGAACGGAGATGGGTTTCCACCCTGGGAAGGTCGAGACCTACGTTCGGGAGCCCGGTTTACAATAGGGTTTCAAGCAACAAAGGGCACCAAAGGCGCCGGAGGAGGCGGGGTGCCTTCCCCGAAACGGGGCTGGTTCAGCCCGTACACTTAATAAGGTTACAAATTTATCATACTCAATTTTTGGTATACGTAGTAAATAATATGACTTTCGATTTTCGGTATACGTAGTAAATATGACTTACTATCAAGTACTGGAGGGGTAAGACATCAATGGCACCAAAGGTGGCCAGGATTGGGCAGGGTGTGACAGAGAGAGAGAGAGTGAGAGAGGGAGGGTAGAGGGCATGATAAGGAGAAGAAAGAGGGTAAGATACAGAAAAGGTTGGAGTGAGGGAGAGAGAGAATTGATCAGTTGACATTCAGTTGTCTGGTGACTCCTTAGCTGAACTTTTTTCCAACCAGTTGCTAACCCTGGGGAATGGCAAAGCGCCGGTCGATCCTGAGACAGGGCTAATCCAATTTCCGAGAAGTTTCTGCACCCTGGTCAAATATACTGATGACCTGATGGACGCGTGTTTCCAAGCATCTTGCAAAACTATGACAAACCGGACTGGATTCATGAGAGGGCAATCCTGGCCCCCAAGAATGAGTCAGTCACCAAGCTCAATCTTCAGGTACAGGGAATGCTGCCAGGCAACGGAAAGTCCTACGACTCGATCGATATTGTCATGGACCCAAGCGGAGCAGTAAACTACCCAACAGAATTTCTGAACCCTTTGAACCCTCCAGGGTGCCCTCCTCATGTCCTGCACCTTAAAGTCAGAGCCTCAATCATTCTTCTTTGAAACCTGGACAGACCAAAACTCAGCAACGGAATGTGACATCATCAAAACCCTGCATTAAAACTTGATCGAAGTAATGATCCTGAATGGGTGTGGAACTAACGAGAATGTTTTCATCCCGCCAATTCCCATCATCCCTAATGATCTTCCTTTCAGTTTCAAGCGCCTTTAGTTCCCAGCCAGATTGGCTTTTGCTATTACCACCAATAAAGCCCAGGGACAGTCTCTCAGAGTGGCTGGCATCAACTTGGAGCAACCTTGCTTTTCTCACGGGCAGCTTTATGTGACATGCTCAATAGTAGGCTCTCCGGAACGCCTGTTCATTTTGTCACCGGAAGGAAAAACAAAGAACATAGTCTACCAAAAGACTCTCCAGTGAATTGGAATCTCTCTGCCACCGCCAAGAATTTTTCTTTCCATATATGTTTGATATTCATTTTCAAGAAAGTTGTTTGTTTTGTCAGATTCGCATTCCTCACAATTCAGGCCGTGGTACTGTATTCAATTGTGGCTTGATTTATCTATTTTCTTTTCATAAACTATGCTCTGGATTACACGGACCAATCTAGTTGAGACCCACCCGTAGGGCGGGTAACCAGCTAGTCTATTATATATTTGGCAATGTATGTATGTATGTATGATTGGTATGGGCGCCCGGGTCGTCAGTTAGACGGGACTAAGATTCAGAACGGAAATGGTTATCCACCCCGGGAAGATCGAGACCTATGTTCGGAAGCCCGGAAACCCCCGGGAGCCCGGGTTCCCAAAATTTCTACTTCCCCTTCTCCGAAGGGTGAGAAGGGATTCTCTGAAATAGAGCTGGTTCTGCCTGTGAAACGGGGCTGGCTATGCCCGTAGACTTAGAAACGGGGCTGGGTATGCCCGTAGACTTAGTTACTTTACAAATTTCTGTATACATATGACTTATCATTTGGAAAAGAATACTGTAGGGTAAACATCAATGACATCAAAGAGGGTGGTTTTAGAAAGGGGTTGACAGAGAGAGAAAATGAGAGGAAGAGAAAGTGAGAGAGAGTAGGCAGGGTCTTCGGGAGAAGAAAGAGGAAAAAAGACAGACAGACAGACAGACAGACTGACAGAGTCAGTATTACTGAGAAGAAAGAGGGTAAGAGACAGTACAGTTATTGTTATAGAGAGAAAGAGAGAGTAAGAGAAAGGAACGATAGGGAGAGGAAAAGAGAGAGAGAGAGAGAGAGAGAGAGAGAGAGAGAGAGAGAGAGTTGAGGGGGTATTTGGTAGGAGAAAGATTTAAAAAAGTGAGAGAGGGAGAAAGAGAGACACAGACAGAGAAGTGCAGTTGTTTGGAGACAGAGAGACAGAGAGACAGAGAGTTGGTATTAGTAAAAAGAAAGAGTGAAAGAGACAGTGATGGTTGGAGACAGAGAGTCAGAGAAAGGAACTTTCTCTTTTCTTCCTTTTCCACTTCAGTTTCAAGCGCCTTCACTACCCAGTCAGGTTGGCTTTTGCCATGACTATCAATAAAGCCCAGGGACAGTGTCTCAGAGTGGCTG
>NC_061109.1:35051686-35058243 GCF_015104395.2 Macrobrachium nipponense
ATATTGGAAAGGTGGACGGAATATATTGGAGAATTGTTTGAAGACGATAGAGTAGAACATCTAGATTTGAATGACAACGGAGAGGGACCAAGTATAATTAGATCAGAGATAGAGGCATCTTTAAAACAAATGAAAAGCGATAAAACAACAGGTGATGATGGAATAGCAGCAGAGATGTTGGTAGCTCTGCGAGAATATATCACTGATATATTGATGGAAATAGCGGAAGGAATATCACAGATACCAAAAGTACCAGGAACACTTGAGTGCATTAAACGCCGGACTATCAGTACCATGAGTCAGATCACAAAAATAATATTAAGGATTGTTTTGAACAGAATGAGAAATAGGATACTCCTAGAAACTGGCAATGAACAATGTGATTTTATGATAGATAAAGGGACAAGAAATGCAATTTTATTTTGAGAATGTTGATGGAGAGAACAATAGAAGTGAAACAGGGTCTATATGTTTGTTTTGTTGACCATGAAAAGGCTTTTGACCGGGTTAGACATGGAGACCTTATAAGGATACTGGAACAGATAAATATTGATGGGAAAGATATAAGATTGATCAAGAATTTATATTGAAATCAAGAAGAATCAATGAAAGTAGAAAATATTGAATCAGAGACTCGGCACATTAAGAGAGGTGTAAGACAGGGCTGTGAGTTATCACCTGATCTCTTCCATTTATATAGTGAAATGATAATGAGAGATCTCAGAGATATGGAAGGAATTAAGGTTGGAGGAGTCAATATTAATAATATCACATATGCAGATGATACAGCACTTGTTGCGAACTCCCATGATAAACTTCAAGCTTTAATCAGTACTTTACATCAATCAAGCAGAGAAAGAGGTCTGTCGATAAATATTAAGAAAACAGAAGTTAGTTATACACACCGATAGTTTTAATTATTTAGGATGCACTGTCACAAGTGACGGAAAATCCGAAAAAGAGATCAAGAAGAGAATATTCATGGCAAAAGATGCATTTGGTAAAATCAAGAAATTAGTTACCAACTCGAAAATATCTATGAATCTAAGGAGGAGGTTTGTGAAATGTTTGTTTGGTCTGTATTGTTGTATGGCTGTGAAACTTGGACTTTGAGGAAGGCAGACGAGAAGAGGTTACAGGCTGCAGAAATGTGGTTTTGGAGAAGGATGTTAAAAATATCATGGACAGAAAGGAAAACTAATGAGGGAGTATTAGAGAGAGTAGGTGTTGAAAGAGAGTTTTTGACCTCAGTGAAAGGTAGACAAATGCGGTTCGTGGGTCACATAGTGAGAAGACAAGAACTAGAGCATCTCTCTCTCTCTCTCACTGGAAAAATCAATGGAAGGAGACCGAGAGGAAGATCTAAACCAAAATATATTGATGGATTGGTAAGAAGGACTGGAGGAAGAATGTTCGCAGCCAGTTGCGTCGCAGAGCCGGAAATAGAGAGGAATGGCGAGCGATGATTGCCGACGTCCTTACGGATATGGCACCTGGATGATGATGATGAGTAAAACTAAGCAGAATAAAAGGACATTGGCTCGTCATTTTCTTTTATATATAGACGTTAGTGTTTATAGTTGATAGTTTCTATATCACGAATTCTGTGGTATTTCTTGCTCAAGAAATCATTAAATATTGTATAACGTTTTTTTTTTAACAAGTGTTTGAACGATGAAAAGTTGAAGCTTTTCAATGACCAACCACACGAGAAACCGAAGAAAGAATACTGTAGGAGTAGCCACCTGCTAAGTTTGAAAGGTACATCAAGGATTTATTTCTCGCTGAATTTTTCTTTATTTCATAACAATTAATTTTTCTTTTTTTAATAGACTGCAGCTACTTTTTGGTTATCACTATTTTAGGATCTATTAAGATTTGATTAATCAGAGCTACATTTCTAATGAGTTTATCTCAAGGGCCAACAAGCGATGCAAGTTTATCACAGCAATATTTCAATTAAAATATAATTCCTACAGCAATTTTCGAGTATATTCTTTTTATTTACTTGCTGGCTTATCTTAATCTGAAGGCCTAGACGGCTCTCTCAAGAGACTGATAGTGGTAAACAAAAGTTTAATTTTGAAGATTCAACAAGTAATCTGAATTACAGATGATAATGAAATTGTAAGTTCCTCCGTCCTGTGGCCTCCTTCAGAAAACTACACCTTGAAACCTCTCGCATCGTTTCTAGTACCAAACAATGTCTCTGTATGATATTTTCCCTTTTGTGTTATCAAATTCGCTTTCAGCGGAAACATTTTTCAACAACAAAAATAATATCTTATCATAGAAACGACTTAGTGTTTTTCTCATATTACTTACCGTTTTCTCTCCTTTATTCTAGTAAACGTTCTCTCTAAACATTTAAAATTTTCGCCAACTTGGCATACTATACTCATGAACTATCAGTCTTCGCATTATTCAAGATTCTACAGATCGATGTCATACATGCTTCCTAATATTCAGGAAATAACACAATACTTTAAACACTTGCGAGTATAATGTATGTCGAAGTTCATCTGTGTCAAGAATAAAACATAGCGAAGTAATCAAACATTTTGTTTTCATTACCTATTCTTCAGAGAACTGAAACTTGACCAATATCAAGTCAGTGACAAAAGCCAAATGAAAAATTAATTAAAAGACTACAATAATATCTTTTTCATCGTTATTATTTATTCGGAAAGATAAACTTATCCGAGAAAATAACTTGAAATGAAATACTTAGTGTAGTAAAAGTAACGAAGCATTCTGCAAATATGTCCATGTAACAGTTTCTGGGACAAAAGTTCGGAACGTTAACCAGAACGGAGCCTGTATAAAGAGACAGACAGAAAGAAAACAGACCGATCAGTTACGAATGAGAAAATGATCGAGAAAGAAAGCGAAAGTAGCCATTAACTTTTTGGGATTCCGTCGACGTCAAAAGTATCTCATCGCTATCCCTCTGCGGGAAGCTCTGTTGAAAGACTTCTAAATAAAAAATGCGTACCAGGCCTCTCGAGCTAAGACCAGTTCTGGAGGATAGCAGCAGTTCTCACGTTCCCTTGGGAAGCGCTAGATGAGGTCCTTTGGCTGAGCTTGGGAAACTAGACTCCTAGAATCTCGAGAGGACTGCCCGTAATAATGCATTTGATTTATTTTATATTAATGAAGCAAGTGATTCTTATCCTCTTATTTTATTATCAGTATCACATATAATGCAAAGGTTATTTATTCGTCTTATTCAGTTGATTCATAACCATAGGATTATTCTTCATTTATCTAATTTGACTGTCGTTATTTATGGGATCTCTCTATTCAGGATAATCCTTAATTCGAAACGTTGATTACTATCCAACCAGCAGTACCTTCACTTCCAGGAGAGTGAGGCTGAACTTGAAGCCAAATCCAGTCTACAGAATCAAAGATATTCACAATGGCCTCAAAAAAGGCTGTTAGATAGGTCTAGTGTCTCTGAATATTCACAGAAAGTAGGACATATTCTGATACTACATTAAATCAAATTTAATATCAATGATAACCTCCTCGGTCATGGAGGGATCCTTGGGCTCCACGTCTAGAAAACTGGCCCTCCTGTACGATTTTCTATGGAATCCGGAGGCCATTATTCTACAGAATCGGTTTCTTTCTGAGAACACTGAGAAACCATATGGGCCAGGGCGAATCTCCGGTGCTGGGAAACAGATAACAATAGTTTGCACCACGAAAATCTGAAATGATCAATCAGAGTAGGCTAATTGTCTTTCATTCATTCCTTCCGGGGAGGAGGACTTAAAGGGAAGGAACTGGTGGAAGAGTAATCAAGTTTTCGGATTAAGGTTTACCCTGAATAGAGATCTCGTAAAAATGACAGTCAAATTAGACAACTGAAGAATAATCCTATAATTCTGAATCAACTGAATATGGCAAATAAATAACATTTCTATCATATGTAATAATGGTAATAACAGGGGATAGGAATCAAAGACCTTCCATTTACGTACAATGAAAGTGCTAGGAGCTAAAAATAGGGAAAGACAAAAAAAAAAAAAAAAAAAATTTTCTGAAAAAAAGTGAATTGAAAAGCCTTTTAAAAATAAAAAAAGGAAAAAAAAAAAAAAAAGAAAAAACAAATTTCTTGTTATCTTTATTTGATGATGCTTGTAACAAATGGAAGTGGAACACCAGTCTTTTTATTACAAGATTTTTGTCACCAGCGAAAATAATAATAAAAGATATATTAGAATTACAGCGAATGATGCTCATAACAGCTGAAATGGTAAAAGAAAAGTTACATTCCAATTTCCTTTTCTGATATTGTTACACCTACATCAAGTCATATCTCTCCTGGAATTAGCCCAGAGGCAAAGGCGTAAGACGTAATCCCACTATACTTGGTGGTTATAATTATTGAGCAGTTGAAGCCTTTAGGGAAAATTTGCAATTCAATCTCAAAGAGAAACGAGATTTCTAATTAGCTCGTATATAGCGACGATTAGGGGAAGTGATTAGAACGAGAAACACGTGGATGAGTAAAAAGAGCAGGAAAAGAATGAAGTTATTGTGGTCTACTTTTCCTTTATCCATGAAATTAGTAAAAACGGCAAAAATGGGCTAAGTAAGAAAATAATAATAATAGTAATAATAATAATAATAATAATTATAATAATGAGCCTGTGCAAGAAACATCAGCTACCTGCAGTAATAAGTGGTACGAGCACCAACCTGAGGGAGTGATAGAAAATGATCAGGCAAAGATCCTCGAGGACTATGGTATCAGAACGGATAGGGTGATACGTGCAAACAGACCAGACGTGACGTTGATTGACAAAGTCAAGAAGAAAGTATCACTCATTGATGTCGCAATACCATGGGACACCAGAGTTGAAGAGAAAGAGAGGGAAAAAAATGGATAAGTATCAAGATCTGAAAATAGAAATAAGAAGGATATGGGATATGCCAGTGGGAAATCGTACCCATAATCATAGGAGCACTAGGCACGATCCCAAGGTCCCTGAAAAGGAATCTAGAAAAACTAGAGGCTGAAGTAGCTCCCAGGACTCATACAGAAGAGTGTGATCCTAGAAACGGCACACATAGTAAGATAAGTGATGGACTCCTAAGGAGGCAAAGGATGCAACCCGGAACCCCACACTATAAATACCACCCAGTCGAATTGGAGGACTGTGATAGAGAGAAACAAAAAATATTATTTATTATTATCAATATTTATTATTATTATTATTATTATTATCACTTTGCTTTATTCTAAGTGTTTCTTCTTCCTTGACTTCCTGGAGCCATGTTGCATGTTTGTTGTGTGGATACCGGATTGTTCCATATGTTTTCCCAGTCTCTTACTTGGTTCGGCTTCAGGAATTTCTTGGTGGTTGTCTTCGCCTCTTAGTTGGCTGTATAGTCTTTTCTGGTTGTTTCCGAATAGTTTGTTCTGTTGGTATCCCTTATTCCTGTTTCATGTACCATAGGATCTTAAGTGCTTTGGCCTTAAGCCTCTGTTTTACATCTTCTATTGTGTTGTTTAGTCCCATCTCCTGTACTTTGTATTTCTCGTTCAGTTCCTCCCTTGTTTTCTTGCTTCTTAGCCTTTTTTCTGCTATCTCTTACAGTTTACTCAAGTCAGATCTCATCATCATGATTTCCTTTCCAGGCGCCTTTTCCAAGGCGGTTGCTGATTTGGTTTCTGTTGGGTTGGTTGTGTTGGTGGTGTTGGCGTTCGTGTCCCCATCAGATCTGCTAATAACCTTGCTCCTGCATACGCCAAGTTATTTGTTTATGTGCTACTGGTGGTGAGTATTATTCCCATTATTTCGTTGACCTCACTTGTTTTCTCCCTTAATTTCTGGGTGTTGTAGGCTTTCATGTTGGGGGGGGGGGGGGGGGTGGGGGGGGGAATTCTTTGTTCTCTCTGTATCTGGCTCCATCCATTGTCTGATCTTTTCTACCCATTCCGTCCTCTCTGTTACTTCTTCGGTGTTTCTTCGTGTGTCGTTGTTTGATACCTTATCATCCCTGTCGTCTTCTGTGGCATCGTCTCTCAGTTCGTCCTCTAGCAATTCGTTGCCGTGAGTCATTTCCCTTTCCATTTCTTCTCTTTCTGTTTTCTTTATGTTCCTTACTTGGTCTGCCAGCCTCTGCTCTGTTTGGGGGGTGTTATTCCTCTCATTCCAGATGTTCAACCTTCTTCTATAACCTCTCTCCGTCGGGTTGCTTCTGATGTAGCATCTCCATATTTCCCTATTTTCTTCTCTTGTCCATTTCTTCCTTTCGTTTGCTTCTGTAGCTCCAGTCTCTGGCTGTTGGTTACTGTCGTTGTGGTGGTCAGTTGCTGGATGACGACCTCCAAGTTGTCATCAAGACCGTCTTCCCTTTCAATTGGGCTGAATACCTGGCTGCCGGATTAAGATTCTGTGTTGCCAGAGGTTCCATTTCCATCATTGCTGAGTTTTGCTATTTAACCCATAGCTGGACCCTACCCCATCAGGAATAGGTACCCATTTACAGCTGAGATAACTGAGGTAATTATGGTAAAGATCCTTTCCAAGGAATCAACG
>NC_061109.1:35058743-35061243 GCF_015104395.2 Macrobrachium nipponense
TTTCCAAGGAATCAACGCCGAGGAGAGCGGTCACCCATCCAACTGACTGAACAGCCCCAATGTTGCTTAACCAGTCCATTGAAGACCTATTATTATTATTATTATTATTATTATTATTATTATTATTATTTTATCTTATGGTCTATCATAGTCCTCCAATTCAACTAGGTGGTATTTATAGTGGGGGGTTTCGGGTTGCATCCTGCTTCCTTAGAAGGCCATCGCTTTTCTTGCTATGTGCGTTGTTTCTAAGAGCACACTCTTCTGTATGAGTCCTGGAGCTACTCTTATCTCTAATTTTTCCAGATTGAGCACACTCTTCTGTATGAGTCCTGGAGCTACTTCCACCTCTAATTTTTTCAGATTCCTTTTCAGGGAGCTTGGGATCGTGCCTATTGCTCCTATGGTTATGGGTACAATTTCCACTGGCATATCCATATCCTTCTTATTTCTATTTTCAAGTCTTTACTTATCCATTTTTCCCTTTCTTTCTCTTGAACTCTGGTGTCCCATGGTATTGTGACATCAATGAGTGATTTCTTCTTGATTTTATCAACCAACGTCACGTCTGGTCTATTTGCACGTATCACCATATCTGTTCTAATACCATAGTCCCAAATGATCTTTGCCTGATCGTTTTCGATCACTCCTTGAGGTTGGTGCTCGTACCACTTATTACTGCAAGATAGCTGCTGTTTTCATATTGCACTTCCTGCATATGGGTGAGTTGGTGTTTCCATCTATCGTTCTGTGAAATATTTGGTTCTTCGGTTCCTTATCTTGTGCCGCTGCTGTCATTCCTTCTGTTTCCTTCTTGAGCTCTCCCCTCTGTAGCCATTACCATGTTTCATCGCTAGAGTACTTTAGTCTGTTTCATGTATTGTCCGTGCATTGGTTTGTTGTGCCATTCCTCTGTTCCGTTTTTCATTCTCCTGTCTCTGTATATTTCTGAGAAAAAATGGTATTAAAATGGAAGAATAGTATTAGCGTAGTAATGCATTGCATTTTCGCTTGACCTTCTGAAGTTCCAACTGCACGACATTCTTAGGGAAGTAATGAACAGGAAGTGTATAATTATACCTCCTAAAATATCGGTAAGCATTATTCAAAAGTAGTGAATCATTAAGGAAGATTCAAGTCAGGGAAAAATTGGTGATTATGAATTATATGTTAAAATAATAAAAGAGATATTACGCAAAACGCAATAAATACTGTAAACTAATTAACTGAGAAAGGAGCATGAAAGAGAGCAAGTCAGTGTAGGAAGGAGTCAACTGAAACAATAGGAGAAAATCCTAATAAAGAATTGGTTATTGTATTTTTTGACTGAACAGGGATAGAAATAGAAAATCTCTTAGAAAAATGTTGAGTTGTATTTGTTCCAAAAATAAGGTGAAACATAGAAAGTACTTTTATCAAAACCAAATGATGATTATTAATTGGTAACAAGCCAAGAACACTAATCAATACAACTCGGAAAGAACTGTTCATTACTGACTATTTACAAAGTTTGAGGAAATAAAGTAATATGGTTTTTTAAATTGCGGATTATCAATAATCTCTCAAAGTGACATGAAAAGGAGTCATTCATATGCAATTGTTAATTACTATTTAATTTTTATGATGGATTGCTGATTATTACTAATCTATGAAATGATCAGGGAATCATTTAAATAATTGTAAAATTATAATGAATAACGAACCATGCAGTAAATGAAAAAGGCATCGTTGACGAATTAATCGCAAGAAGAGAGTGGCGATGGCAATAATTTTGTTGTATATTAAGGAATGAGTAAATAAGACAAAACATAATTATTATTATAACGATCACATCAGTTTATTACCAGGGAAATGAGCTAGAAAAAGGAATAATTTGTTGTACTTTTATGAATATTTATTTAGCACTGCGTGAACATGAAAAGTGGTTAAGCCATTCAGATATATTATCATGAAGTAAGTAACACTGGACAAATGGAATAAATTCTCTACCGAATAGTAAAGCGCATTTCTTCATATCTTGATTCCCGACTCTCCTGAGTGGCCTGCAGCTGCACAGGTCCATGGTAAGCTCTGTAGAAAATCTTCATCGATGAACTAAAAGTCTCCAAGTAGAAGACAACTGACGAGTACCAAGCCCATCATCGTCCAAAAAAGACTGTCAATTCTCCCAAAAAGGTGAAGTAACGAAGGCTTATAACGGCCACTACTATCTGCAAACACAGACTCCATGTAGATCCATGACAAAGAGGTGGGCATCCCCTTGCGCATGACGACAACATGTGACACCATGCTCACAAAAGACGTGTTTTTCTCCAAAACTTTGAAGGCTGCTGAGGAATGTTTACTGTAGGCATCCTACGTAGAACAGGAAAGAAATGGTGTTTTAGGCGGTTCGTCAGTCATGTCACGGGTCAATTAAAAATGAATTAATACTAAACTGATGGTCTCCAAAACTTATGATCTGTCACTCCAAAATATACAGTATATCTGTCAAGGACTA
>NC_061109.1:35066243-35068743 GCF_015104395.2 Macrobrachium nipponense
TTTTCACCTCTGAATCAAAACCAACGTCATGAGTGTGTAGAAAGGTTGAATTGTTTGTTTGACTTTCTTCAGAAACAGTGCCTACCAATGGCTTTAGTAATGGCTACTACCCTGGGGTGTTAATGGTCATTCCTCAACACTCAAATGGAGGGTAGTAGCCATTACTAAAGCCATCGGTTATATATATATACTATATATATATATATATATATATATATATATATATATATATATATATATATATATATATATATATATATGTGTGTGTGTGTGTGTGTGTGTGTGTGTGTGTGTGTGTGTGTGTGATTGCGTGTGTGTATATGAATTTTTATCACATCACCGTGATTCATATACATACATCGAGCTACAAATGTCCTTTAATATCCAATTCGCTTTACCTCGGAATTAATATTTTTTCATATATATTAACTGAAGGGGTATTTTTTAGTTGATAATAATTTCGTTCTCTTGTGAGTTTGAACCAGCGCCCAGCGGACAGAGGAGGAATCAGGACTAAATAAGTGATATTATCGACTGGGCTAACAAGTAAGGTATAAGTTGATACCGATTCCGGCCTTACAAATCACTGTCGAACTCAGGTATTTGTAATTAGAATCGATATCCAACCCCCTCTGCCATGTTAACGAAGTCGAACGTTTGCTGCACGTAGCAATATTATGATTTTTTATCACACCACCGTGATTCATATACATACATCGAGCTATAAAATTAATGTCCTTTAATATCCAATTCGCTCTACCTCTGAATTAATATATTTTCATATATGTTAACCGAATGGGAATTTTTTAGTTGATAATAATTTCGTTCTCTCGTGACTTTGAACCAACGCCTAGCGGACAGGGGAGAAATCTGCTACAAGGCTTTGATGCAGTCTAAGTATCGAGAGGAGGAAAATGCTATGAAGAAAATAATCTAGGAGCACGTCACCCTGACAGAGGAAGGCAAATAACCCTTGTGATTTATGATAAGATAATAAATTGCAATTGTAATTTATTATAAGAACAGTAGAACGCGTAACCGTATTATGAGGATTAACTCTTCCCCGACTGCATGAGATCACTTGAAGAAAAGCAACGTAGTCTACCAATACAAATGCCCCTTCCGTGGATCCCCTGGAACTTATATTGGAATGGCTACGATGCGAATTGCAAAAGGAATCCCGTGTCATGCTCAGAAGGGTGTCATTAATTAAGCGTCACGCCCTCACCAACCACAACCAGACTCTTTCCCAGGATAGTATTGTCAACAATACTGCGATCCCAGGAAGCGCCCATGACCCACGACGTTTGCGCTTGCTGGAAGCACTATTCATGTTGGAGAAAAAAAAATCTCCCTGAACACGTTGCAAGAAAATGAGAGAGAGAGAGAGAGAGAGAGAGAGAGAGAGAGAGAGAGAGAGAGAGAGAGAGAATGAATCACGATTGATAAATTTCTATGCAGAATAATAATTGCCCCTTGAATCCACCATTTTTGACATGTCCTCCATTGGCACATTGCTTGCCAGTCTAAGCAATACTGAAAAATCAATAATAAGGAGACCTGAGAAAGTTCCATTGCTTTGAAATCAAGGAGATACTGTACTTCGGATGCAGTGTTTATAAGGACAGAAATCAATCGTCTTTTTGATGAAGGTGTAATTGAAAATAGTGGTGGTTGTTCACAACAGGGATAAGAGACGTATGGTTGTCGATTATTCGGAGACTATTAATAAATTCACCTATCTGGATGCATATCCTCTTTCTAACATAGATGACCAGGTCAATGAAATAACCAAATGCAATTTCCTTGGTTCAGTGGATTTAAATAGTGTCTATCATCTAGTCCCTTTACCGAAGGAAGATCGACCTTAGCAGCCTCTGAAGCAGACAGCGGCCTCTAATAATTTACTAGGTTATGTTTCGGTCTCACCAACGGAGAGGCAGCTTTTCAAAGGGTTATTGATATCATTAGAAGGAGTGGTTTAAAGGGTGTTTATGCTTATTTCGATGACGTCGTTGTTTGTGGCAATACTCAAGAAGAAACCGACGAAAAACCTGGAAGGTTTATGGAAGTTGTTCATTGTTATAGCATGATACTGTTCTTCCTCTCACTCTATTTATATACTTGGCTATGAAATTAGTCTTAATGAGCTGCGACCTGATCCCTCAAGTCCAGAGGTCCTGATGAAAAAAAAACTGCCTGTTCCACAGACTAAGAAGTCGCTGCAACGATTGACATGCCAAACTATAAAGATTCATTTTAAATAATATGTTTACTGATAATGACACACTATTTCACGGTTTTGGTAATTACGACAATTTTAAGAAACTTTTAACCTTGGCGGTGCAGGACACCCTACCTTTATTTTTAATGGTAAAGCTTATGTGCAGGCTGACGGCATGGCAATGGGAAGTCCCCTTGGCCCGGTGCTGGCTAATATTTTTATGTGTGAGTTAGAGGAGCGGTTGCTGGACAACTGCCCTCTGGCTTATCACCCGTT
>NC_061109.1:35073743-35076243 GCF_015104395.2 Macrobrachium nipponense
TTTAGATAATTCCTTTACCACCTTATCGCGCCCTCCGTGGCCAGTTGCAATATGAGCACGCTTAATAATGTCGAATGTATCCTCCAATGTAGCAAAATAATAGAATCTTCATTGGCAGTCCGTCTTCTAATCAACTTGAGAACATCACACACTTGAGGATCTCATACTTCTTCAGAAGGTAGTATTCATGAGGCGTCTTTTTGCCTGACTTGTCAATTGCTGTCAGTTCTGAAATTATTTCATTATACTGTTCTTTTGGAAGCAAGACAGATTTCTTTCCTTCACTTCTTTGGAATAATTCTTCCCGAAAATGTGCTTCTAAAAATAACGCTCAGTTGATTGCCATGGTGTTGACAGTAGGAAGGATGGCGTATGACTGGTGAGTTAAACTTTGCCGACCTTTTAGTGTTGAGTATAGCACGGGGGTTGGAAGGTGGTAATTATATGGACTCCTACCATGGTTCGCTAGTTCAGTGGTTTACATTGTGTTTACATTCAAGTTTACATTGTGAAAACAAGGCTTTGTTTATCGTTTCAGCTATTTATTTCATTATTCTTCATACCAAACACGATTCAGGGAATCTGTATAATAATAAGGCCGAATAATCAGGAATATGTATATTCACTAAAATTTTCAGGGAATACATATCCTCTGAGGAAATCACATTATGCACATTCCCTGAAAATATTCAGGGAATATATATATTTCCCTGATTATACAGATTCATTGTAACATATATATATATAATATATATATATATATATATATATATATATATATATATATATATATATATATATATATATATATATATATATATATATATATATATATAATATTATATATATATATATATATATATATACCTATTATATATATATATACATACATACATATATATATGTATATATATATATATACATACATACATATATATATGTATATATATATATACATATATGTTATATATATATATATATATGAATATATATATATATATATTTTATATACATATACATAAATATATATATATATATATATATATATATATATATAATATATATATATATATATATATATATACCATATCCACAGGTGAAAAATAAGAAGCAGGGTGTTGGTCCCTGTCCGGTTTCGACTTTATTTCCAAGCCATTGACAAAGGACTGATACAGAGTTATTAAAAGTCTCAAAGATGTATATTGCAGAGACAGTACTGACTAACATACCCCACAAACCGTTTGAGACTGAAGATCCACCCACCAGTGGGGGCGTCAAGGTAGGAGTGGCTTTCAAAAAACCACTTTGGCTAAGATTTACAATAAATTCTCGAGGTAACTACCGATAAACGCACCTACCGTAGGAGACAAGTCCACACCTGACAGTTGTCAGGGAGGCGGGGTTGGAAATCTCATTGCCACTACTGCCGCCTTACTGTTTGTTACAAATTATCAATATCCTATTTCCTATACATTTCTTCTGTAAAACACTATATTTAAATCCATTATTATTTCTCAGAATGGGGACATCCAACCATTTCCATAGTAAATGTACTTGATGGTACTAATGGTTTAAAAATAGCAAAAAATTATTTACATCTCATTCCCTGGCCATACACAAATTATGTCACCAACATATTTCTGAAAACCCAAACTACAATGCGTGGAATTAGGTTGTTTAATATTTTCTTAAAAAGTCAAAAAATCCATGGGGACAGACGGTTTCCCATTGCCATACCAAATATTGTGAATAAAATTTTCAATGAAATTCAAATTTACATTTTTTCACACGGGATATCCAGCTCTGTGTTTTCTAATGATTCAGATAAAAACTCCAGTGGATCATCAATGTACCTTAGTGAATGGTGATACTACGTCAAAACTCACAAGCTTCGATTCCCTATTAACGTGTACACTATATAGTATATTTATCTAGTCCACATTATTCTTAATATTGGGATTGGAGATGGTACTTACCAATGGATTAAGGATATCCTCTAAATACTTCGTCAGTTTGTAAGATGCGGAACCCACTGAGCTAATAATTGGTCTGGCAAAGAAAGTTTGTTTTGTGTTTTTTTTATTGGACCATACTTATAAGATAGCGATGGAGAGGTCACACCAACTTCTTTATAAGGCTTTCGTTTACCTTTCAACAGATTTCTCACTTTTTTATTGAAAGCACTATTTACACTACCTAACGTTCTTATTTGATTCTTTATATGTACTGTCATCACTAAATGAATATCCATTTTTCTATATATTAAATTTTTGTTTCAAATAAGCGCACCTGATTTATCTGCTTTTGTCATGTGTATATATTTATGTTTTTTTTAATTCCTTGATGGCATCCAGGTTAAATCACTATATTTTTCCAAGTTGCACAGTCTTTTGGTAAGTTTTACACTATTTGTACTACCATTGTGGGACAAAATTATTATCAACTAAAAAAAAATTCCCCTTCGATATATGAAAATATATCAATTCTGAGGTAGAGCGCA